>NC_089991.1:27285674-27390674 GCF_036417845.1 Apteryx mantelli
AGCCGGCGCGCGTTAGAGAGAGAGGGGGGGGGCAAGAGCCGGCACGCGCACGAGAGAGAGAGGGGGCAAGAGCTGGCGCGCGCAAGAGAGAGAGAGGGGGCAAGAGCCGGCGCGCACGAGAGAGAGAGAGGGGGCAAGAGCCGGCGCGAGAGAGAGAGAGAGGGGGGGCAAGAGCCGGCGTGCGCGAGAGAGAGAGAGAGGGGGCAAGAGCCGGCTGTGCGCGCGAGAGAGAGAGAGGGGGCAAGAGCCAGCGCGCGCGAGAGAGAGAGAGGGGGGGCAAGAGCCGGCACGCGCACGAGAAAGAGGGGGCAAGAGCCAGTGCGCGCGAGAGAGAGGGGGGGCAAGAGCTGGCGCACGAGAGAGAGAGAGGGGGCAAGAGCCGGCGCGAGAGAGAGAGAGAGAGAGGGGGCAAGAGCTGGGGCACGTGCGCGCGAGAGAGAGAGAGGGGGCAAGAGCCGGCGTGCGCGCGAGAGAGAGAGAGGGGGCAAGAGCCGGCGCGCGTGAGAGAGAGGGGGGGGGGCAAGAGCCGGCGCGCACGAGAGAGAGAGAGGGGGCAAGAGCCGGCGTGCGCGCGAGAGAGAGAGAGGGGGCAAGAGCCAGCGCGCGCGAGAGAGAGAGAGGGGGGGCAAGAGCCGGCGCGCGCGAGGGGGGGGGGGCAAGAGCCAGTGCGCGCGAGAGAGAGGGGGGGCAAGAGCTGGCGCACGAGAGAGAGAGAGGGGGCAAGAGCCGGCGCGCATGAGAGAGAGAGAGGGGGCAAGAGCCGGCACACGCGAGAGAGGGGGGGGGGGGCAAGAGCCGGCATGCGTGCGAGAGAGAGAGAGGGGGCAAGAGCCAGCGCGCGCGAGAGAGCAATGGCCCGCGCGCGAGAAAGAGGGTGTGCATGTGTGCGTGCATGTGTGCGAAAGAAAGAAAGAAAGAAGGGAAGGGGGAAGAAGGGAAGGGGGAAGAAGGGAAGGGGGAAGAAGGGAAGGGGGAAGAAGGGAAGGGGGAAGGGAGGAAGGGGGGAAGGGGGGAAGGGGGGAAGGGGGGAAGGGGGGAAGGGGGGAAGGGAAGAAAGGAAAGAAGGGAAGAAAGGAGGGAAGGGGGAGGGAGTAGAGGGGGGGAGAGGCGAAGGGGGGGAGGCCGCTTCTCTTTTTGTTGCTCAAATTTTTCCAGTAGCTACAGTATTTTTTAGAACAGATGAGGAAACAGGAATGGTTCTTCAAATAATAGTAACTAAAATTAAAAAAAAAAAATCAATAAATGCCAATGCTGCAAAATTTGATGCAACGCCAAACATTCTTCCTAAACCGGATTTAATCCAATTCAAGGCATTTTGCAAATTTCTTAAGTAAATAAATAAAACAAGATAAACTTAACAGTAGCTGGGGGGAGGGCAGAGTGTGTGTGTGTGTGCCTGTATTTTACAGCCAGGCACGGAAGCAAGCCAGAAAGCAGTTTGTAAATTAGAACATGGGGCAAAGCACTCCCAATTCAAGTTTGGGGTTTTTTGGTTTTTTTTTAAATCAAGTGGAGTTAAAATATTTGGAGAAGTCATTTGCTCTCTCTCCAATGAAAATTTTGCTCTTTTAAAACAGGAAAGAAAAAAAAACCCACCACGCTTATCATTCTTACTTTTCTTCTTGAGGTATGCGTGACTGTACCTTAACTCCAGAATATATCTTCAGGTGACTGAGCTGAAGGAGGAGGTATGGTGGTTTTGTTTTATCTTACAAGTCACAGCCATGACAATGCAATGAAAAGAATCTATAAATTGCAACAAACGTCTGTACAACAAAATTCCTGCAGCCCTGAAATACAACAGTCTGCACAAACAATGGCCTTAAAACTAACTATCGGAATAGCTACAGGTCACGAGTTCCCATCTTGCCGCGCAGCCCTTTCCCCCTCCGGACGTGGCAGAGCTGAAGAGGTTCACCAGCTGACTGTTTATAATGCTCTCTACTTGCATCCCATTCTACTCCAAAACGTGTCAACAAGAAATTTAGTGCTATCTCTTCATATAAATGCAATCATACTAGTAAACTGGAACACTGCCTCTCCAGTAGAGGGTGGACTGATTTAACTCTGCTTTTTATACCTATACTTCTAAATCTGTATACAGAGCATATCAGAGCTGTAGAGAGAAAATAATTTAATTTTGTTCCCTCACTAACCACTCTACTGAGGTCAGTGCAGAGCACAGAGCAGGAATGTTTCAAAAGCTAGTAAGTTTAAAAAAAAAAATTGGATGTTCACATTGCACTTTGTATCTCTACTCCCGCTCCAATCTAAGCTAAATGTCAATAACCATCTTGTTCAAAGGCAGGTCAGAACAGTGGATGAAATACCTATTTTAGCCTAGATGTTACACGGCTTTTTGAAATAGTTTCAACCTGGTGTTTTTCCAGTCACTCAAAAACATCTCCAAAGCTTTAAGACAAATGGGACCTAGTTGGATATTAATCTACAGCAGCTTATAAATAAAGTAGCCGATTAAAACATAGTTTTTGTTTGCAACAATTTTTGTTGTTACAAATATTGTTGCAACAAGTTATTGTTGTTATTCTCCCATATTTTCAACCAGCTTAATGAAAATACAGTAGAACCTCATTGTTTCACACTTGTCACTGGGAGATTCAGTGTACATTTCTTCACTGTGACCATTTGACAACATTCAAGCACTAAGAGTTAAGCTAGGATGATGTACTTCAAGATATGCTCTGTTCTTATCAGTGATGAGTTATAATTCAGCTTTATCTCCTATTCCGGGATGTAAGTGTACTGATATTTAGTAGAAAAAAAGTCATAAAACGAGGCAGCACTGACACTCTCTTTGCTGGAATGTGGACAGATCCTGGGCCTAATTTTAAAGGGTGGCTTCGCAAGATTCTACTGTAATCTACACAAAATGTATAAAACACGGACCATTTCCAGAATAAGGCCACTAATTTTGCCATTGGCAATTAACAGTGAGAAACAGCAGTTAAAACACTCACTTGATTACAGAGGTGTTTTTGAGGCAATAAACTGTGGGAAGAAGTATAAACACACAGTCCTCTCATCCCTCCTCTTTCTTTTCCAGTAGGAGTATAGGTGTCTCTGCTTCCTGTATGTACCTATTCCCTGAGGAGAAATTTCAGTCTGTTTTCTTAGTGGGGAATCTAAACAAGTCCACGCTACATTTAAAGATGGGGACGGCGCTGTAAAACAGTAGCATTACAAGTTTCCCATGAGTCATAGTCATGACAGTCTGATGTCCAGATGCCCAGATTCGATACCAGCGCCCATAAAAAGGGTCCGAGATGGCTGGGCATAACATGTCGTTCAAATTCACTTCTGTGACCTAGGAAATGGACAACAGATTTATAAATTAGTAACATTTTGTGTTGCACTGATTCAGACACCTAAAATGGTAATTTTCAAATTACCAGAGTAATCAAAAGTGTTTAGCTGGCAATCCTTTGCTCACCATCAGTAGGCCAGCTTTCAGAAGGAAAGCAGATCTGAAGGCAGTTGTGCATTTAAGAGATGGATTTATACACGTGCATAGCTGATTTATACAAGGTTTTGCCACTACTTGTGAAACATGAGATACAAATGGCCATTAGGATGTGCAATTAAAAGTTTGTATTCAAGTAATTTTATCCATGGGAATCTGAACACTTTGAAAAACTAGTGAGTGTTTTTACTTTGAATGTACCTGCAAACTATCCATGTACTAATGCACATTTACTTACCAATCCCAGAATCTGCAAGATGCTAAAATGATATACGAACATAAGCCCAGTAGACAGAAGAGCCCACCAGAAATTGGAGAGTGGTTCTGGAGTGTCGATGCCTTGAAAAGAAAGGAATACATTAGTATTCAGCTGAATTACTGTGTCCAAACACTCATGGAAAATCCTCTTTTCTCCTCTAGATGTTGGGGTATCTGGTTTTAGCTGATAACCTAGTGACTACTGTTATAGTAATTAATATTTGAGAACCTTACTTCTTACCTGGAGCATCTGGATCAGTTTCTTCCCTCCTTCTGCTCCAACATTAAAACGTACAGTATATTAGCTCATTAAGCTTGCCTATTTTCCACCAACACCAGTGATTTTCACCTCATTTACCTAATTTTTCCTTCTAACACAGAAGTACTAAATGTATCTAAAAGCAGGTTGTTAATCGTACTCAGACACCTGCTCGTTATGGGAGCTATGACTTTAGCATGCACAGAACTAACCCAGGTAGTGGCAATTACTGCGCAGTCCTGTACTGGAGCGTGGCTTGATAGCCATTTCCTATTTTATTGTTGGTTGACATCTATTCAAGTAATTTGCACCAATAATGCATAGGAACAGAAAACCTTTATAAAGTAGTCAATCCATTAGTGACAGACCATGCTCTTAAGTGAAAATTGCTGTGGAGATACTCTCAAATATACCCTATAAACAATTTTATGTTCAGTAGATATCACAGATGCTGTAAAGTATTTGTCCCCCTCAAATGAAGCAGCAGGTACCACAGTATTTTGGGCCTCTCCTCCTGAAAATGAGTTTTGGCAATTTAGTGAAAAAAACACAATGTCACATGATCTAGAGTTTACCAAAGAAGTAAGAATACTCTAATAAAAGTACCTTCAGATGCAAGACTATTTTTAGAATTAAATAGTCACACATATAGCGAGAACAGAAACAGCTTACAGAGTTGTCAGTCTTACTAACAGACACGTTAGTAAGATGTGGGGAAAATATTACTTTCCTTATGACTTTAATAACCTAGGGACACACACACAAAAAAGATGCACACTGTCATGCTGTTCAGACTCTGTAAAAAGCTGTAGACTTTCAGACAACTATAAAAATACACTGTCATTTTTATCTGCCTTTGCCTGCTCTCTGCCCTGTTAGATATTATCAAACGTTGATACGTATATTCATTACTCGATGCCTTGTAGCAGAGACGGGCATATTCATATTACCCTTCACTAGCTAGCACATTCCGCAATAACCATAAAGATTCAATAGACTTCAGCATAGGCTGTACAAGCCTACTGGGGACTGAGAATAACTATGCACATGTGTAGGTAGCTATGACTACTCACTACACTAAAGCTGGTATGAGTATGCCTATGTACGGTATCTTATGAAGGAAAAGGCAAATAACTCCTTTTCCCTGCTTCACCGCACCACCATTCAGTCATGCATGCTCTCTGTTTTAAAACCACCAGAGGACTGCTTTCTCCATCCTTATTGCCCTTTTACAATCCTTTCCTGCATTTATTTTTCTGTAATTTTGGCTGTCATGCCAGGTAGCTACAGCAAAATCAATGTAATTTAAAGAGAAATTTCTGAAAGTTACAATATTCTTCCCAAAATTACCTGCACTTTACATTCTAAAGCAGTAGAGCTATCCATTGTCCACTGAAAATAACACAGCGGCTCCGTTCCTAGTCAGGAAAGAGCAAGAAGTTGGTTGTATACTTGAATGACAGCGCACGTATGCACCCCATATATCAATCGCTCTCACTGTGACTTTAATAAACAACAACATTATTGTAATTTTACCCAAAATACAATTGCATACCATTGCTGTGATTTGATGCAGCCATGACAAAGAGGAGCAGGGAAGCTACTTTGAAAGCATAAGGCAGCTTATAAGAGTTCTTTTCCAGCGGGCGGATGAAGGTCAGAGGAAGTGTCTGAACTACAAGCAAAATCCAAAGTTAAAAGTGAACTTGATATGAATAACGGAGTCCTCTGTAGTTAAAGGGAGAAAATTCAGACTCGTCTAATACTTCTAACATACTTAGCAAGTATGATCTAAGAGCTGGGGGGTATCCTGTTTACAAACTAGTACAGAAAGCTTTACTTAAATAGCAATGATATTAATTAAACTCTGCTACCTGAAAACGTCGGTAAGATGGCAGATACATGATACCACCTGACGTATGGTTTTTCATTACAGATAGTGAGGGAGGAAGCAAGTAGCTTTGGTGTCAGAGCTTAAGCGACCACAGCTCTATTACCAAAGTACCAACTTTAAGTGACCTGGTCAAGCTATACATAAACTTTTGTGCTGCCTCCCCAGCTGTAAAGAAAATGTCATTTGACTTGCAAAGTTTTTAGTGTTGTCTTTGCAGTTTTAGGTGCATTTTTAACCTAGATGCAATATACAAAATAATACTTAAATAAGTTAAGCTATCTAAAACAGCTCCCAGGAACTGGCAGAGTAGTGCTATACCATATTTGTTTTCACATGAACTCACCTGGTTGACATTTACTTATGTTATTTCAGAAGTATTCTATAAAGCCTGAGAACAGATGGTACTAGACTAAAGAGGTAAACATTCAGAAAAGCTAGGATTCAGAGACCTTGATATTTGGGGGACAACTTAGGGGCCTACATTGTTTCACTAGGCAACGTGTAAAACTCTAAAATAGACAAGCGGTCCTAGCTATGAAACAGGCTTGGAGGAAGAAGGCAGTCTTTAAGAGATTAAGTAAATTGCCCAAGATTACAAAGCAGAGCAATGGCATAGTTTGGCTTTGAACCCATGTTTCTCGTATCCAGCTCGAACAATCTAGTCAGAGAATCATGTTTCAGCAGACACTTAGGAGAGCTGTTCAGGTTCTTCCAGCTAAGAATTTTGCACTACTACATCCTCTTTTTTTTCTTGCAAAATTAAAAAAAAAAAAAAGTTACTCTCACACTCCACAGACTTCTGATCTCACCAAATAATAGAAAATCCCCCTCGCTTGCTAGACTTCACAATCCTGAAAACAATAGTATGATATTCAGCAGTGTCATTATCCAGACATCGAGGGACAAAAAGGAAACAACGACCTCCACACAGAAACATTTCAGAGCGATCTGGATTCCCACATGTGTTTTGGGATACTAATTTTAAATTCATATCTGGGATATTCTGTGAACATTTCTCATTAGATAAATAATCGCTACAGATTCTACCTCTCTGCAACAGTGCTATTCAACAGATGACTGTTTAACAGGCCAGGGTGATCTACTTTCCTTAGCACACAGTCTGTTAACAACGGCATACAAAAAGGAAAACTGAGATCCAACTGAGAGGTTGTTTGAACGGCCTGCGGTGGGTTTGTCACAAGCTATTTGCTGCTCACATGGGAAATCAATTTCGATATGTAGCGGTGAGCTTCGCCATCTCTCTATTCACTACGAATCACAGGCAGTTCTTATACGGTATGTTAAGCACATTCAAAAAAGTTTAATCCGACTGCCAGTCTGGCACTAATCTCATTCTCAGAAACGCTCATGCCCCAGACAGTTGAGACCATTCCAGATCAGGGGCATCCAAGTAGGCTGTATATTTGCTCTTGTGTTGAAATAGCATGGTAATGGATATTTCAGTTTAAACTTTATTATTTCAGTAGCGCTGTTGGGAAGGACTTAATATGGATTCAGGAGATTTGGGTTCATCATCTGCTTCTGCAATAAGAACTCATGTGACCTTGGACAAGTCAAATAGTTAATTCTGTCATCTAGGCAATGGAAGTGTGGCTTTAAAATCTAAAGATCAACAAGGAACAGAGACTACATTTCTTTTATACTTTTTCCCCCATGAAGTCTTGTGCTAGTTCTAGTGTCCTTACTAATTATTTATTTTTATTCAAACTTCTCAAAAAATAGGCTTGTGAAAATCTTTACAGAATTTAACAGAAACTAATACTCTTTTGTATTTCCATCTAAGCATAAGGTAGTAGAAAATTACTCTTCTTTTGATTGCAAGCGGAGATTTATTTTTTTCCCCTGCCCAAAATACAACCAAATCAGTTTACTCTCTCCACAGTGTGGACAACCTGGGTTTGAATTGTGAATTTTGCACACCCATTTTAACAAAGAGGATGCTGGAGACTTAGCTCCCCCTGCAGTCTAATATGTCTGAACCATACAACGACGCTGTTTGACACTGAAGTGACACTGATACAGAGGCCTCTGACTAAGCATAAAGGATATTCCTGGAACTTCAGGTACATCTGTTCACACATCAGATTGCTCCATATGCTGGAGATCTCAAACTGTAAGAAGGATTATCACCTGAACTCTACTGCTAAGGAGTAGCCACATATTAACTCTTATTCCATACCATTGTGGAATGATACCATTTGCTCACAGCACAAATATGTGGCTGGCATATTTCACTAACAAGAGACAAACAGAATGATCTCTGAATTACCGTACTTCACTTTTTCTTTGGATCATTTTTTACTTCACTTCACTCAATAGTCAAGAACAAAAAGAAGGTTACAAACTTATAGTATAGTAAGCGCAAAGGATTATAAGTGGCGGCTGCTGCTGTAAAACACAAGAGATTCACCAGAATGAAACAGGCTGAATTTGTTCTGAGCATGTGCTAAATTGTATCCCACTGCTTGGCATCACATCCCTAGGTTGTCAATTGAAGCTACTGAACATCCAGACCATGCATTATGAGCTTCTATTTCCTAAATGAAACAATGCAGCTCTGCTGGACAATGCGGCTGAGGGCACATCAACACTAGAGGGGGACAAAGCATCGCGCTTGAGGAACACGTTCTACATTACCTTCTCGGGGTGATGATTAGAAAACCCCCTGTCGGCGCAATGGTTTAGGATTCCCACACTTACTGCAACAGTACAGTAAAGTGAATGCAAGATAGTAATCCTGTTTGAGCAGACAACAAGCAAGCTAGCCTATTTTACTAATGTGTGCCACTACAGTTCATTAGAGCTTCAGAATTCCAAGAAATTATCTAACTAGCTGATTAATATTTACCTGGGATCTAATGCTAAAAAGAGATCTTTTCAGCTCAGTTTAAGGTGCAGTACTTCCCAAGAAACATCCAAGAAGGCAAAAGTCTTGAAAACAACATAAGCCTTTGGGCAAAAGACCATCTTTTTATTCCCCTAATTCAGGGCCTGACGCTGTTATCCAGGATGGAACTCCAACATATCACCAGAAGCTATTAAGTAACAACATACAAAAGAGTAATATATACTTCAAGAAAAAGAGCAAAATTTGTGGTAGCCATTAGGCACATCTTGTTCCATTGGGTGGGACGAATTCAACATACAAAGGGCAAAGTGCCAACCTACCTCCTTTCCGCAGCAGATAGATGGGCACAACATAGAGCATCACATGCTGGATGTAGTAAATTTCCATTTCAAATGGGAGCTGAGGAATAAGGAAAACATTTGTAAATATTTTTCATTATTAACACCTGAGTCACAAGGAACCATTTAAGAAGGAAAACTGCTCCTCATGCCCCACAAGAATCCCTTCATTTAAGTTCTTCTGTCACCTGTGTATATTAACAAAGTGATGACAGACATTAATGGTCAGTGCTTTGAAAACGCAGCTATCTGTACCCGTCCCATCCTCCTTGCCGCTAACACAATACAGTGCTTCTAGCAGAGAATTCGCAAAATTAGCCAGCAGCACAATAAAGGAGGAATAACATAAGATAACATAAGCTTGCTCTCTTCCTTTTCCTAGTTAGCATAAATTACCAACAACAATGCAAAAAAGCAAAGTAATCAAACACCCCCCCACATGGCAGCAGCCTATTTACAAAAAAAGTTAACTGCTAGCTTGCAAGTGATAGAAGGCTATAAAGCAGATATTTTAAAATCATTGTAATGAAAAATAAGTTATTGCTGGGAGAGCCTGTGCAAAAATTTTCAAAAGACCTGATTTAGCAAACTGCACACATGTGCAAAACTACTGCGCTTCTCTTAAAACCAACAAAATTCAAAATAGACGAATACCAGTCAATCTTCAAGCTGCAGAAGAATGCATATAAACAAGTTACCTGTTAGCAGATGAGCAATACCTGATTTACCACTAACAACTTTTGAGAAATTACTGTTAGACATTTGTCTGTTTAGTTGAATTCATGTTACCTCTCACAGGAGAGGTCAGACAGACTGTGCTAAAATAATACTGTTCTAAAATTAACCTGAACCAGAGCCCAACTAATTCTAATTCTAGCTCTGTACGAGTTAGAAAAAGTAATACACTATATCTGAAAGTTATTCCCATCTCCTGTAAGTGTTTTTGTCTATATCCATTTGTTACAAAAAAAAAAAAAAGGTTCAAACTAGACCATAACACATTTAAAATTGAACAATGGCAGGAAAAATTCAAATTCAAACTTCAGAATCCAAGTTGTTGTTGCAGTTCACTTAAAAGGCTGAAAAGACATACTTTTCTAATATATTTCAGATGTGAAAATTGGACAATACCCTTACTTGAGTCTGAAATCTCACAGGAATAATGCAAAGCCAAATCATTAGCTTTGGTTTAAACGCAGGCTCATTTTAAATGCTAAAATGCTAAAGTGACTCCGGATGCAAGTATTACTATCATGGCTTGTCTGTTCAAAAAAAAAAAAAAAAAAAAAAAACAAACCCCAAAACCCCCACAAAAAAAAAATCTGCATCAGCAGAAGTCAGAGATGGAAACAGTTCAATTTTCTTCCTAAATAAGTCAATAAAGAGCAGGTAAATACTACAGTGATGTTTTAAAGTCTACAATTTTTTTAAATCCAATTTTGAATGTAAAAGCTGTTAAACCCAACAGCTGGATTCCATTAGTCCTGGCATCCCCCAGCTGAATACTTTAAACACTATCAGTGTCCTGATTGCAAACTCCAACATGTTCAGCCAACTCTTGGGAGAGTAAGCTAAAGGATCTTCCATACAAGCTGTTGGGTTAACTTGCTCCAAGTATTCTGTATCAAAACATAAAACCAACCAAGATAATAGTATGCAAAAGCAAGAACTTCACAGAAATCCTGAAGTTTCTTCAATATTAATCTTTCTTTTGTCTCCTGTATTACCTGTTGAAAGACACCTAGGGCAAAATAAGGAAATCAAACAAGAAGATTTGAAAAGAGGCTAACGCAGCTTTAGTAATGGAAAAAAATCCCTGTACCTCTCCCAGCTGGAATACGCACACTTCAGAAACAATAGCTCCTAATAGAAACAATACAACACGAGGCACTCCGTCCCTGCCAAGGAGCCTTCTCTAGGATCCTGTGGTTTCATAAGGGCTTCTGCACTCGCCGAGTTGTGAGGGTCAGTTACACAAACATCACACTCAGGACACTTCTGAGAACAGAGTAACAGTTATTTTGCCGCAGTAATGTGGACAGTAACTTTTTGTGTAAAACAAAACTACATTTTTTTGCTGTGAAAGATTGATTGTTCTGAAGCCCGGCTAATTATGCAAGTGCATTTCCTGGTATGGAACTGACAACGCAGACTTCTCCGTACAGCCAGGCACTCAAGCTGTACAGCCAGGCTACAATAAAGAGAAAAGAACAAACACAAAAGATTAACTGTAAAGTGGTACAGAACAACTGACTCATCCGGCTCTAAAGGTCTGGTGTGTAAATTGTTTTATCAATAAACACTCATTCACAGATAGCAGATAGGTATCTTGAATGTGCAACAAGAATTTGCAAGTGGAGACAACACAGAAAGGATCACCCGTCAATCCAGGATTTTAAAAACCTCTTCATGAAAACAAATCAGCAGTTTAGAATGTGATCAAGTTTGAGATATCCAAAAATCAAAGCAACACTTATTCACAGAACACAAAGGAGCTCAGAATACTGCCTCCTGAGTTAATTCATCATCAATTCATTTGATGGTATGCAGCTGCAAAGGCCATGAGGATCTAAATCCAGACTCCAACAAACTAAAGTAGACCCTTGCCACAGGCCCCAACAGACGTGTCTTCTCCCATCAGATGCCTTTGGTGGAACACAGCAGCCACTCTCAAGAGCAACAAGGAATTCCCTAGTAACAGACCAATGTCTTGATGGTATATTTCTTTATCCACACCCGTCCCCACATTCAGAAACACTGAACGTTCACTACCAAGATGGACCACTCTGAAATCTGTATATTAATTTTCAATCCGTTTGCTGACTGTTTGCCCTAAACTCCTCTCTCCCTTGCAGGCTGCTAGCATCACTCTTCCTGCATTTCACCTTGTTTCCCTTCTCAGGGCATTAAAACTAATAAAGGTACAAGACAAAATGACAAATTATCCATTTCTTCTACTAACTCATATTCTAGGCTCTTAACAGTCTAAATGAACACAGAGTACAGGCTGCCCTGTTACTCAAGATAATAGGTTCTTTTCCTTTAAAGGTTCCTACTCGAAGAAAAATCTGTTCATTGTCCAGTCACTGGTTTTAACATTGGTATAAAATCGTGCTATGTTCAAAACACAACCTAATACTGACATACACAATTCTTCAAACAGGCATACAAAATCCAGAGTACTATGTCAGCATATTTTGAAATAAACATTCAGACTATTCAGTTTTTACGTTTTCTGATGAAATTTTTGTTAGAAGATATATACAGTGTTTTGTTTTTCCAGGAAGAGTTCGGCTCAAAGTAGCCACATCTGCTGCTTGCCCCCACATCAGCCCAGTATGGTGCAGATTCAAAAGTGCCACATTCCCAGGAGACTTGCTAAGGGCTCACTGGAGACGTACCAAGAATAAATAGTGAGCAGGCAGTAAATTTTCATCCCAGGAACAGGTAAGTTACGTTCAGTGGTCTAGCTAAACTCTTAGCAGCCACTTCTACTGCTTGTGAGACTGCAGAAAAGAGAAACTATGTGATGAAGGATTAGAACTCGTCTCTGTCTTTTATCTGAGCAAGAAAAGTCACAGCCATCAACAGCAGTCCTCTGAGCACGTAACGGATGCCCTAACTTAAACCAGCTATTGCCCTAAGGAAACAATTAGGTCTTTCCATTGACTGCACTAAGATTTAGAAAAAGCTCTTCAAAACTATAGGCTTCTGGGCTGAACTCTATTCGAAGTGCTGATATTTAGATGCGAGTTCCTCCCTGCCCTGCAAAGTGTGGCAACTAGTGTAAACCCACTTCAACTCAGCAGTTGGTTTTCAGTGGAATAGGAGGTTGCTACTTTGCTCTATTTTCTGAAAGCAGTACTCCTCCCTCTGTTAATTATTTATTCCTTGGTTTTATATTTGCAACAACAGCTCAAGCACCGTGTTGTGCAAGAACTCTCCCTCCACCATCCCCTACAAAGACTGCAGGGTATGACAGAAAAAGGGACAAAAGTCATTCAACTCTGCCCTTTTCTATAGCACACCCAGCAGGAAGGCTAGGTGTCTGCAGGAAACATCAACTGGCATTCTGTACCAGTAGCTTTCCTAGACACAGTCAGTAACCCAGATTCATAACTTATAATTAAGGACTAGTTTCCTAGACAGGGTCAGTAATCCACAAATAAACCACAAGCAGATTTTTAAATTTAACCTGAAAAGCAAACCACAGTATATGGGAAATGGGAGATAGGGGCTGTGTGTGTGCGTGTGTGTGTGTGTGTGTGTGTGTGTATATATAGCTGTACAATGCAGAAATCATGGGGCAAACAGCTACTAGGCCCATGTAACAGATGTTGGTTACTTCTCAACATACTCAGGATAGCAAATAACTTACTTGGCAGAGGAGAGACAGCTGCCAGAGAAGTTTAGGAGAATGGTCTAAGGACAGACATGGAAGTCTTTAAAAAGAAAAAAAAAATCCAAAACAAAAACACAAGTGGCCTTCAGAAAACAGATTATTTCCAGTCCTGCTAGGACTCATTTCTCAAGCAGACATCCAAACTGGCAAGTAGCCAAGAAGTTGACCAGGGCTCAAGTTACTGTTACACTATTCAGCCAATTTACAGCTCAGGCACCAGTTTGTCCACCTGGCATAGATCAGATAAGGGATTCCCACATACCTGAGTGAGGCAAAAATAAAGATATGCTAATGTTGGCATTAATGTCAACAGCAAAGCCACTTAAAATAAGTGAGTAACAGGGTTGTAGCTAAGTATCAGGCACCCATCCGTGTGACATCTGTGCTAAGGTCTCAACCAGTTTCCCCAGATTTTATTTGCAACAATTCCTTTTCTTATATTTTAGGGGCAGCTTGTTGCATTCAGATTTCCTGCCATACACCTGCTTGTCTGTAACTGATACAAATACATATTGACGAGTGTCATCCCCCCCACCCAAAAAACCCTAATCTCAATTTCAAGTAGGCATCTGCCATCGTCTACACAATCCAGTCAGTAGAGAGAATTATAATATAATCCCTTAAGGTAGCATTAATTGATCAGTTCTATCCAGTTTTATCTAGTTCTCATTTTCAATTAATCCTATGAGGGTGGGCATATATACACAGAGGGAGAGAATCAGAATCTGCATCTGCTACCAAAGGGAAGTGTTAGCATGCACAAGCACAGTCATGAGATTTATAAAGAGAATCTGTTTGTGCTGAAGATTAGTAGAGTTAAGACATGGTGGAACACAGGACTAGGAAAAACACCTTGCTACAGGGATGGAGGGGATCAGAAACATAACAAAACAAGAACAACAACTATATTTTTACTAGTATACAAATGCCAGAAAATCCAGCTAGGGCAAACCCCCAGGATTCCAACTCATGACATACCCAAACGCTGCTAACTTGAGAGGGAATTTTTTTCTTGGCCTGTCACTACAGAGGATGAAGCTGACCAAGAAAGTTAGGAAAATGCAGTTGTTCAATGCACTGCTGAGCTCAACGGTATGCGTTTATTTTAACTTTTATTAGTGTTTTCCTTATTTGACCAGTGCTAGATTTGATGTTTATTGTATCTCATAAAAAGGCATCCCAGTCTCCTGGTCACTCAATCTGATCGTACAAACCAGCTTACATGTAATGACTCTAGGGACACAATCAGGCATCTGTAGAACTGAGTCCAAGATAGAAGATGTCAGTTTGGTACAATCTCTCAAGGTGATGGGAAGCAACAGTCTCCTGTTTCCTTGATCTCACTGATCTCAGAACTCTCTCCCACCTACCTGCCCAGAAGCATGATCTCCCTCCCCCACTTTTAAATGAGTAGTTGGGTCAGGTGTCCAGCTTCTCATGCTCTTACTTTCTGCCAGACACTATCTATTACAACTCTTTACAGATGTAACTAGCTATACAAATTTTTTATATCAACCATGTATACAGTAAAATATATGTCTTAAAATATCACAAAACTGAAATAAAAAGTTGAGGCATAAAATGATGACCATTCCTGACTGAGTCAAAAGCTTTTCAGGAAGGCATTACAAATCAGAGCAGAGGAGCAGAGAGCATGGACAAATTTATTGCGCTTTTTTTCGAACTTCCGACTAAGTGTTAAGAGTTATTCAGTGCTTTCAGGAAAATGTCATTGCAGACAATTGCAATGACAGTTATAGAGCAGAATGCGTGTCTACCAAGAGATAATTTGGGCCAAAGCTGCAGTGCTATAAAACATCACCCATATTATCTTGTGCCAGAAGACACACAGAAAAGAGACCGGCCTAGCAAGCAGCTGTTAAGCCAAAAATATCTTAGAGCTGTATTTATTCCAAAAATATTTTCTCTTGGACATAGTCCTTTGGCTCCTCTACCTCTAGTTAAGGGCAGAATTTTATATAAGTAGTCTGTATTTTTCCTGTTCAATCACTACTGCCCAAATATAAATGAGATCTACTATAATATCAGAGAAAATACAAGCTAATGATTTATTAAAACATTTCAACATTAGTATTTTAACCTTAAAAGGTTACTCCTAAAAATCCGATAGAAATCAGAAAGCTACCTAATTTGAAATATGAAATGAGAAGTATTCGATTATCAAGAAATCATATTTGAATTTTTCATTTAATGCCCTTTCTATTCAGCAGTAACTAGTTTTAGGAAAAACAATTGCAAACTGAAAATAAGCATTTCTAGTATGAAAAAGAATATGTGTAGTTACCAGATTAGGAAGGACAACCTAAATCTTGAAGAAACTCTAGGCTTACGCTACTGAATACACTGAAATCTGAGAACGATGATCAAGCCTTCTGTGCATGTGTGTCTTATGCTGTATGGAAGATTATTTCTAACGTGCAAAAGCCTACAGATGAATGCCATTAATATCCTTTCTCTGGTAACTAAACCATGTCTCAGTGCAAAGTTTCATAGTCTTAAAGAAGGGAAGGAAGAGACCATGTACAAATCCATAATAAAATCTTCAGTTTTCAGGTCTCCTAGCTACCAGTGTGGCCAATCAACATATCATCCATAAAATTCAATATGGAAGCAGATTTTTATACTTAATCCTACTAAGACTGTCAAGATTTGCAAATGGACAACCACTTGTAAGATCTGCAATGGCAACTTCAGACTCCAGTAATACAGATAAGTAATAATCTTGCTAATAATATAATTAATTCATATGCTATACAGATACAGATATGAACATTTTATCCAGACACCATATATATGTAAGCAGGTAAAGTTAAGAGTGAACACTATCTTAGAAGAAACATTTAAATAACTGCAACAAAAAAAATTCTTGCAAAGAAGTCAAAGGTATCTTTACTTGAAAAAAAATGAGCAAGCATGTGTACATACATACATACGTACCCATATGTGCGTGCATAACAGCTCTTAAAAATAATCCTTAGAAATATTTTATCCGGCTCAGATTCAGGACAACTTTTCTTAGCATTAATTCTTGATAGGTTTGAGTATTACTAAGGACACCAACAGGCTAATTTTTCTTCCAGAAGACAGGAATTTTGTGGCAGTTTTGAAAACTTGGAGGAAGAAACCCTGCTGTGCCTAATTTGGGGGGAGAGCAGGCGACAGACACCAACAACACTGGGCATTTTCCAGGCCTGAGGAATCTCCCATACTCACGTGTACCCATTTCTAGTTGTTTTAGTCTCCCACTACAGCATTTTAACCATGGGCCACATGCTCTCCTTGAAGCTGCTTTCAAAGCCATCATGTTCACTGTCAGTTTAAAGATCAAGGTGGAACCGACAAAGAACTTTGGTCTACACTTCCACTCTCCACGTTATTAACTCTCCACATGGATTTATAAGCACAATCACAAAAAATTCCAAGACTAGTATTTTGGATCCATTCTAGTGACCTGTACCAGGAATTTACAGGCTGGTAAAGTGGACTGTGAATTTTCCTAAAACCAAATATATTTACTTAGCATTCACTTTGATCGTAGGAGGGCTGTTATGTGACTTCACTCAGGAAAAAAGCTTATTGATTGAGGTAAATAACTTGAAGCAAAAAATCTAATTCAAACTATCATCTGTAGGACTAATAGCTCCCACCAGGCTGAAATAAAAGACCATATCTATAGCATATTCCAAGGCTTAAATGATGCTGACAGGCATACATCTACTAACAATCTAGCCTGCTTCAGTACCAATAATATCAAAACTTTGGCAGCAGAGATTTCAGCACCAACTATACAACTCGAACCCTGAATATGCCCTTGTATTAGCAGCCTACACAAACTGCATTGCCACATCTTCACTGGTCTTGCTTGCCAAAGTTTCCTAGATTAAACCTACCCTGGTTACGATACGATGCCACGGCTACATTCCTGAATGCACTGCTGCCACCCTACAAAAGAGCTTAGACTTTTGAATTAACCTAATCATGTGAAAGATATAAACTACTTTTTTTCATTAACTTTTTTCCCCCATAATCAATTTACCCCGTAAAACACAAGGACAAAAGGTAGGGCAGTGTAGCAACCGACCTCCAAAAGAAGTCACGCTTGACAGCTCCATCTCACAACTTAGCCATTCTACAGCCTAACCTTCTTTTTACACTTAAATTTTATTTATAGTTTTACATGCACCTGCTTGAAAAGAAACTAGTTCTTCAGTTTCAGGCATTCAATACCGTTGTCTCAAACACCGTCAAAATACTTACAAAGAAAAAACTGCATTTCAGAAAGCAGTTTGTTTGCTCCAGCAATGTAGAAGAAACACCTTTTAGATAGCTTTACAAAAAGGACTGGGATGAAGAAAGGCAGCTACTTGCAAGTGTTAGTAATCTGACTACCATATTCAAAGTGGCAAGTTCTTCATAGTAAAAGAAGCAACTCAGTGATAATCTAGTACTTCAGAAAGATCTTAGCAAAAGAGCTAACTTACCTGCTTTGAGTGAAACACTCTCATCCCATCATTTTCTCAGTGTCTTAGATATCTCTTCAATACACAAATCCAGCAGGTATTTATAGATCACTCAGATTCATTATGCAAACAGTATGTATCCTGCTGAATTTAATTAAGAGGGAGGAAATATTTGCAGAAACAAAGATATGGGAATAAAGAAGTTTTCCATGGCCAGTGAATTTACATGCAGCAAGAAATTTTAACTGTCAGAACTTGCTTAGTATTTTAGAAGTATACCTCCCAAACCAAATCTGTGTCATTTAGCCACCTCTAAAGACAGCTCAAGCAAGGGTCAAGCACATTTCTAGAGAAAGCGTTGTAGAAACACACACAAGAGAAGGAAAGGTATAGTACACTCACCAGACGCGTGTTAACAACAGGAAACAGCAATGCCAAGAGGGCCCCATTTAACATATGCATCTGTAACCTTAGAAGAGAGATGAGACATTATTTTCACAGATTGGAAATGAAATGCAAATTTTTTTATGTAGTATGTCATATGTATATGTTATGTATAGTTATGTAGTATTTTATGTAGTATGTCTTTCATAAACGGTAGCAAGAGATTTGAGAAAATTCTGCTGGCTTGAATTTGAATAAAGCCACTGTTAACTGCAATAACCAGGATAAAAACTCTCTTTAAATAAACATTTAAATAATTTCCTGAAGTAGGACTGCTTTCTAGAATGAACTTTGGATTCCTAGATGGTTTGGACTGCCTGTTCATATTAATCCTGTTCATGGTCCAGGCTGCTAAATGGTTGAAATTGTGCTGTTCATTTTGCTTTCAGAGCTTAAAATAGATATTTGACGAAGTTTTTACTTCCATCCAACTCCATAAACGTACGTGACATCAAACTAAAGCTTCAGGAATTTGGAAGAAGTCTGATTTTTGAGTCACTTAAATAAAAGAAGAATTATATTTGTCAAGATGCAACAGTGAATCCCAAGAGAAGAACAGGGAAAGAAAGTAGTATTTAACTCACAGTGCTGTATTTCGTACAGCTTTCAGTCCTCTCTCCCTGAACCACTGTTGCATCAGGTGCACACAGAAGTAAGGTCAGAACTGTTTAAGTTTACTTTATATAAGAGATAAAGTAAGGCATAAAATTCATTATACAACCACTGCCTGTCATAAACTCTATTAAAAATTACAAAGTTTGTAAGTAACTTGGGGGGGGGGGAAGAAAAAAGGTATTACAATTTCAAAACAGTTCTTCAAATGTCATTTACACATCAGGACCTCAGAAAACAGAAAGGCTCATTCTGAAGAAGAACAAATACTGCAGCCTCTGCCCTGCAACCAGGCCTTTGCAAATGCATAGTAACTCCAGGATTTCCTAGACACCAGACTTACTTTGCACGCTCTCTGAGATGAAGAGGCACTAGTACTGTATCTCTGTATTCAGCCTACTCCCTGCCCAAATAAGGAGCAGCAGGGAAAAGTTGCAGCCAGACAGTAGCACCTCCAAAACAATTCATGAGGCATGCCCCCAGCATCATATTTTCCAGGCACTGCCTAGACCAAGACAAGAAAGAGACGAGTGAACTGTCATGGTGGCAACTACAGCCATTCCTGATTATCATTCTGTCTGGGAAGTCCCATGACCCTCCCCACAACATGACTAGTGGTACCCCTATCATGCAATGCACGTGAGAGAGGGCCTTTGAGAACAAGAACTCTAAGACCCTATAGGCACAAACCTGTTAAAAGTATGGGCTGTTTACTGGACTCTACTGCACTAGTCCATTAGACCACTTCCTAAAATTAGTAACGATAAGCAATATTATAGAAAAGATTGCACACATTTGAGAAATAGCCAAATCAGTAAGAATTTGCTTTAACTATTTAACTTATCTCCACATTTTAAAAAATAGACCCATACTGTACATATGGCCTTCCATGAAGATCAGCTACTAGTTTTCAGTGAAGATAATCAGAAAGTACAAGGCACATGACATAAATTAAACAAGCCCATAGGTTAATCTGCAGAAGGACACCTGTGCTCTCATCAACTAATGGATGTTGTTAGTGAGACCAAAGCCACCACCAGTACAAAAGAAACAAGGGTAAGTGGACTCAGCACCCACAACTGAAGCCATGATCCTTTTCAAGGTCTCATCTTTCAGTCCAACCAGTATGTCTTTCTAACTAAGGGCTGGATGCATATCTTAATATTTTATGACTTAAGCCATGATCAACTTCTAAAGCACATCATGCAAGTAGACAGAAATGTAGCAAGGACAAGGCATTACCTGAGAAGAATCATTGCAACCCGGCACGGAGGACAGGCAAGAAAAAAAATCTGAAACATTAGGAAAAAAAAAAAAAAGAAAGAAATTAATGATACAATCTTATTTAAACTCTATTTTGTACATCTTTCTTCCCCAGTTTTGTATGTCACAGATCATTTCTAACTAGAAGGACTGTTTTACAGCAGAGCTGCAAAAGACTAAAAATCATGAACAAATTAAAAGGTCTAACATTACCTACATATACAAGGATTTAAGCAGTATGAGCAGCATCTAGGATTCAGCTTCTGCCAGTTCCTAAGAAGCAAGTCAAACTCTAGTCCATTTGAAATTCTGTCATTATTAAATATATATATATATATATATATATATTTAGATATAGATATATCTAACTCTCTCTCAGGGCTTTTTGTAAAGCAGATTACTGTATTACCAATCACTTAGATCTTCAAGAGCTGGGTCCTGCGCTGCTGAGGCAAAGGAGAGCTTTGTCATCATAAATGCTTGGTATTCAGCACAGCAGGGACCTTATCATGACCGGAGGATATCTCAGTATCCGTTCTATGGATAACCTTAGTAGTCATCTTTAAATACGCCTGTTGCCTTATTTCCATAGAGTATTTTTGAAGTACTGTTTAAATTTCACCAGTAATTAACTAGCTATTTCCTAAGATGAAAAGTAACATAATGCAGTGTGAGCAGCATATATCTGTTTCTTTTTATAGGCCAGACTCCTGTCATAAATACAACCTGGTTTAAATCTTTATGTAATAAAATATTGTTGATTAGCAACAGTCTCCCATCCAACTTTCAAGGATAACCGTCATCCTTTGATACTGTTGTCCAAACCTCTCACAGCAACTTAAAACACTTCATATCAGCAAGTTTTACTCAGAATACAAAGAAAAAAAATGTGCAAGTGTTCAGTGCTAAATCCTCCCCCCCTCCCCCCACCATTTTTCTTTAATATTGCCCACTACTGGGAGGAAAGGGTGGGGGGGAAAATCCTACCTAGTTTAGTCTGCTCTGTGAGAGAAAGTATTTCAGTGAAAAATGGATCATGCTTTTTTCTTTGTTTCTAAAAGAAGTGCACAATAGATTATTTCATTGTCAGGCTACTAGTCAAATCATTAAATCCCTTCAAGTGAGAATATCTGAAGAACATATCTGCTTTGGGGACAAGTTGGATAAATTCAACAAACATATTTCTTTGAAGTGCTACAGGGCCTACCTGGCCAGGTAACTGATAGATGTTCAAATTAATTACTATCAGGTCATGTACTTGCTACAGCAACAATAGAAAGGTTGAAGCCTGGATCATTCTATTCAGCCCTTGTGTCTAAAAGGGCCTGTTATTACCATATGAATAAATGTGCACATTTCAAATATTTTATTTCCAGTGCAGGTTCCTAATATACAGCCATTTATTTCTCTAATCAACTTGTATGTTTTAATTCAAGTCCATCAGTCTCAATAACAGTTTAGAATGTACACACACTCACAGGAAAAAAAAAAATCTTTTTCCTTAGTCGTACAGAACTCTACAGTCTTCTATTTAAAAAGCAAGGCATTTCAACTCATCAAGGAAGGTTAAAGAGTAAGCAAACACAATGGATGCATGATGACAATCTGCTAGTTGAGGCTTTCTTTGCAAAGGCAAAAAAAAAAAAGTATATACCACAAAATCTTATGTGAGGTCTATATATCACCTTACACATTAAGGCCCATATGGCTTCTGGGAAAAGTGTCCAGCACTTACTAATTACATTTCATTATTCCATCGTTTGATATTTTTGCAACAGACTGTCTACTAACTAGACTAAAGTTCCTTCAGCTGTGGAGTATATCCCTTCTGTGGTGGACCAGAAAATTTTCCCCTCTGTGGGGACCATAAAAATTTTCTGCAGGTCTTTTATAATACCTAGTTTTTCCCATGCTCTTTGTATATATTAGTCAAACTTTTTAAACATTCCATGAGATAAGGCACTTAGAGTCCTACTAGTTTATTTGAAGCTTTAAATTCAGGTATCTTATGATTTCCTTACATTCATAAGTATGACAGAAGAGAGGTGTTACATTAGAAGCATTGTTCATACTTAAATGAAGAAAATTCTACTCCTCCAGTACATATTTTATTTTTTCTTTTTATCTCCTACATCTTAAAAAATATATATATTTTTTTCTCTGTGTACACAAAATAATCAAAACAGAAATGTGTCTTAATCACACCAGTCATTTATTTTTCTGACTGCAGAGCACTCCAATTACTGAACAGCAGAGGAAAAACTAGAGTACAACTCTATGTACCAGCTGAATCTTAGTGTACCAGCTGAATCTCACCATTGTGGTGAAACAATAGCAAGTATTTAAAAAGTATGGTCGTAATAGTTACAAAGATTGAGACGAACACATCAGCCTAATCAAAAATACTTTACTGCCTCAGAGACAGGCAAAAAAGAGAAAAGGATTCACAGCTGCTCATTTTCAGGTCAGCTCTACAGCAACACACACAGTTTCAGGATTTGTGATGGCAAAAGAAATATTTACTATTTTGAGCATGCAAGTCCCTCTGTTATGAGGGATCTTTCAGAAAAATGTGCTTGACTTCCATTTTTGGAAAGGATAGCAGGGAATTTAACTAGAATGTTTATGTTAAAACTTAAAGACAGTGGAATAGATCTTCAAATGTTTCAGCTTTAGCAATTTAATATCAAGCACTCTCTCTCTAAATACCTACTTTCCATGATAAATAAACCTCACCACCTCTTAAAAGGAACGCTTTACAGACCCCTTGTATCAGATTTACAAAAGATTATTTCACAGAGTACATTTAAACATTAGAGAGCATTATCATTCAGCTCACATAGTAATTAGCAGCCTGAAAATATCTCGTTCACAGCAGACACTCATAAGCTCTAACATATTGAGTGTTCACATACTCATCCCGTAATAATATTACGTTTCACTTTCATACTGGAAACACCATCCTTAGCCTTTAGGTAGAAAACAGCCAAGTCTTATAAACTGAACAATATCATATTAAGTTAGTGACATGGCTGTGAAGAGTACCCAGCTTCTGTTTTCCTGGTGAAACTCTGAAGGTTTTACTTGCTCAGACTAGCAGAGACAATAGCCCCCATCCTAGCTGATACGTTGCAGACACAAGACAACATCTATTTTAAAGTACACTGAAGGAGGCTCTTCCACACACGTTTTTATCTGATCATCATTGCATACATTCAAGGCAGAATAGCTAAATTTTCAATTTAGAAAAAAGCTAAAGAAACAACCTCAATATCCCTCCTCATTTTGCCAGATGTGTTACCCATTACATTTTCGCATGTTACAAAGGAAAAGAAGGACAAAAGAATTAACTGGAAGCCCAAAATGTACAAAGTAACATTTTAGAGAGGAAAAATAAGCTATAAAACATCCATTGTTTGACATGCTGAATTCTGGGCACAGTTCTAGTCATTCCCTTCCCTCTCACTTCTATACACACACCACTGAAAATACAGCAGATTTGGGAAAGGGTTACAGAAGTCAACAAGAACGATCAAAATATATTGAATAGCTTCTATACATGGATCAACTTAACACATCAAGAATCTTCAACCTGAAAAAGATTTTGGGTGATGGGAGTGAGAGAAAGAGAAGATACAAAATCGTGTGTGGTCTTAGGACTTGTTATCCGCGCGTTTCCTTAATGCGGGCACAGCACTGCGAGTCAGGATGCTTGAGAGACAGAAAGCAGCGTTTCAATCTTTCACCAGCACAGGATCAGGAGATTCGGAGATTCTTTTCAAGTAATAAACTACAAAGAAATTCAAAACACTGGTAAATCTGCAAACTGAAGTTCACTTCAAGCCTGAGGACCCAGAATAAAACAGAAGTCAGAAAGCCAGTCAAATTCCTAGTTGCTCTGCAAGACCATAAATATCGTCCATCCCCATGGGAAATATTTCTGGCATGAAGAACTGCACGACCAGCACTCCCTCTGCACAAGCCCAAATACAAAGGTCACACCAGAACACATGATGGGTCAGCAGGGCTGTTATAAGTTGTAGACTGTAAGGAAGAGGCAGATTGCACTGCCTAACTATTCGTCTACTGAGAGGAGACCTGAAAGAGACTAAACTCATGGTTGCATTGAACCAACCCAAGAATCAGCCTATTCCACATTCCATTTCTTGAGCCATGCACCAAGAAAGAGGAGAAAGCTCCAAGTGATAGCTGTAGGTCTGGGACACACTGCAAAGAAGGAAAAGGATATTTTCCCCCCTGCACTAATATGCTTAAAAATTTTCTAGAGTGAACATGTACGTGATCCAGTCATTCAGTACTTGATGGAGTTTCCAAGAAATACCATGTCTGAGTTCCTTAAACATCAGAGATCATTATTTTCTTAAATCTAATTTATTAGTCATCTGCATTACTGTGGTAGGTAGTAGAGCCTGTACGTAAAAGGACTATTCTGAAGACCATATCAAGATAATATTGCATGAGTTCATTCAGGAAAACTCCTGTAATCACAAACAGGATCACGTGAGAGACTACAGAGCTGCACAGGGATCAAAAGACAGAAACATCATGACCTAGAGCAAAACGTTTCTTCCTTTGGACTTAGATGCACTGTTCTCTCTACGAAGTAAACAGAACAAAGTCTATAAGGATTCACACCACTGTTAAGTGAGGTCAATGGAACATTTCTTTCCCTTGTGTATCAATCCTCTCCTCCCATGCAAAAAGCACAGAGAGATGAAAGGCAGTCTTCACTATTCCTATGGTAATGTATGAGAGGAGGCATTCTGTAGGACTTCAAAATTACTTTCAACTCTTCATTTGTCAACTAATCCAAAAGGAATATTTTGCAAAGTATGCCTTCCCTACCTTTAATTTCCTGGCAGCATTGACAAGATAGCGATATGTAGCTATCACAAAGTATTACATTTGCCCTCCACAAATTCCTGTTAAGTTCCTTCCCTTTTAATCACTGGAAGCAAGCATAACCACTCAAAGGAAATAAGGAACTGGGAAAAACAGGTATTTTGTTTTATAAATTCATTTTTAGAAGTCAGAATTTACAAAAAAATTACTCCTTGACATTGCAATAATATCTCTAGGTAGAAGTCAAAAATAACATTCATGGAAAAAAGGCTAGATATCCACTGAAATAAAGTGGTATCTTGCAGCAGGTTTAGGGGCTTTGATTGATTCTATCAGTTTTCCTAGGGGCAAAAATATTAAAATGCATCCACATCTCAGAAGTGTGAAAAAAAATCTAATATTGGAACAAACACCTAAAATTCACAGAAGACTGCAACTTTATGAAACCACAATGAACTATGTTAACATTAACCTGACAGCTCACTTAATACGAACTAATTTTCTAATCTGCATGCACTATGGTAACCCCTAATAGTATTTTCACTTCTTGCACTTTAAAGCATTACTTATGCTGCAATTATCAGATCAATTTTGAGATATCAGAGGTTTCCATTATTTGATTTTTCCAGTTCATACAGAAATAATTTTATTCAAACAATCTTTCACAGTTTGCAAATCTAGACTTCAGCAATGCGCAAGCGCGCCAGTATGAGTTGGAAAGAGGTGAAGAACACAGTCAGACACACCTAGTTTTCTATTTTCCATTTAACTGTATTGCCAGATTGGACATGGTAAGAAAGGAAAGGAATTGGGGGGCGGGGGGGGAGGTTATTTGTTTGTTTGTTTGTTTTTTAATCCAGCGGTGCCTCTTTAGTACATTTGCTATGAATCACTTTTGGTGGAGGGGGAAAAAAAAGGCCATGATGCAAGCAGATTTTCCTAAATCAGCATTATTACAACCCCAGCATACTCAGATGTTGAGAGAAACTCAAACTTCAAGATGTAAATGTCCCAATATGTTGCTGGGCTACTACCTAGAGTAGCTAAAATTTACTACTTTATTTCTGCAGCTCTTGCATAACTTATGTTTTCCATGTTATGGAAACTATTAGGCTCGCTGGCCTCCATAACAGGGTCCGACCCTAGGTTCCTGCTGAGGCAGAAGTTCGAAGTCAGACTGGAGAGAAATAAAATTTAGTGATACACGTGCGGTAATTACAGCTCGAGCTGGGGGCCTCTGAAGAGGGACCCCGAACAAAGAAATCCCCGGGCAATTATACCCTTACAATCTAAATTCCCCACCCCTTAAGAGATAGTTTGGACCAATAGTAATAGTTAGGTCTGGGTTCTTCCCCTTCTTCCTTGGGCCCCTTCATTGTCTCTAGGCAGGCTGTTTCTTTTCTTATCTTCAAGGTTGGCTACTCCTGCTGTCCATGTAACTTCTTTATCCCTCCAGCTTGAACCGGCTCTGGGGCCCCCTTTTACTTATCTAGGTAAAAATTCACAGCCCGAGGCCTAAGGCTTCAGCAAATTTAGCTACTAATGCTAAGCAAGTTATGCTAAGCAATTAATTCTAGACAGCTTCAGTCCAATATTCTCTAACATCCACTTCATTACCAATACTGACTAATTGATTGCACAGCTATTGTTACCACTTTATGGACAGCAAGCGTCCTATAGTCCTATGAGCTAACGTTGCATCACTGCTAAGGAATTTACATACCCTACTAATTAAGTTCTGGAACAGCAAGTTAATCGCTGTAAATGTCTTGAATATTTCTGTAAGGAGCTTGGTTTTCCCCTCTTAAAAGGATACCCGTCTTCCTTAGACCTCTGGTACAACAAGAAAAAATGTTACCGTTCCTTTTTCAGGAAATACTCTCCAGGAGTGAAAGTAAGAACTGGCTTGATCTGATATAGCCTAGATCAGTTGCCTCAGATCCTTTGCCTTCTGCAAAGGGAGACTGAGAGTAAGAACTACATTGGTTTGATTTTTATTTGTTATTGCTATTAGACAGATGTTTTTATTATGGCAGCTTTTATGAAAGTCTTTTTGACATTCTTTTATTAATTTTTGAGCTTAAATTTTGTAAATTGTCCAGTGTTGAGGCTAGAGCAGTAGAGAAATTAAATAGAATAATAAAGGAGTTTGGGAGATGTCAAAAATAATTAGTCTCAGTGAAGGTGACTTCTAGATACATGTACAGGACTATTGGAAAATATAGCTCGTATCACAGATATCACAGTTCAATAATTGTTTATGAGTATTTCCATTATTCCAACAGCTACACAAACTGTATATTAAAGTGCATCTGCAAGCTAGACACAAGTCATTAAGTTACACAGTGTATCCACAGGTACTCAGCCAGCCCGGTTATTTCATCCCACAGACAAATGTGACACAGGTAACACTGATTTCCTTACCATTCGGCTTTTAAAATTAGAAAGTCAAAATCAAAATTCTGCACAAGCAGTAATTCATTTCTTCAACAACTTCACAAAACACATTTGCATCCCTGAAAAAAGCTTACCTGAAAAACTTACCTGTGAACTACATAGGTCCTTTAGCAATAGCCTGCTTTCATTAAGTTTGGTGAATTGGTAAATTGGTAAATTTTACCACTACTGTCACTGGAAACAGCATTTTCTATTTTTGAAGCAATAATCAGGTAAAGGTAACTAATGAGAGTTTTTATCTTTTGCCTTTCCAAGCAGGAAGTCTGACATTAGTATTTTCATTTGACTTTTGTTTCTTCAGAGATTTCAGTTCAGCCAGTTAAAAACTAAATCAGTATTAAAATGTTTATATCAATTCCTGACATTTGTACCCTTGCTATGCACTTTTGGTCCACAACTGACTATATAAAAATACTGCTTTGCAAGTATAAAGCTAAAGCAAACTTCCTGGTAATCACACATGGGCCTTACCTGCATCATAGTGACCACGTGACATGGATTCAGCAGGTAAATGACAGTCTTGGTAGCAAACTTGAACCCCACCTCCAGCCCAAAGACAAGACAGAGAGCCACCAGTAGCAGACTTTTGCCCAAGCTCTCCTGCTTAGCCTGGGGCTGCTGTAGCAGATGACCCTCCAGCTCCCTGAAATGCAGCTGCCTCAGCTTCCACAAGGACAGAAGGATCTCCACAAAACCCACACTGAGGAAGACCAAGCTCTCCAGCAGACGCTGCTGCCCGGAGAGAAAGGCAGCACACTCTGGCCCTCCATTGCCAGCAAAGTTGGGGTCCACCCCCCCGTACAGCCAGCCCAGGAGGTTACGGAGGCTGTAACGGGACATGGTGGGATAGCGCCTCTTCTCCTCCCCGTCACTATCTGGCAACAGGTAGGAGCAAGATGGAATCAAAGCCAAAATGCTGTCGGGCTGACGAAACATGAAAGGTAAGGACGTCCCCTCTGTAAACTCCTTCCCTCCCGAGCTTCAGGAGAAGCCAGCAGCCCAGCTCAGAGCAGGGCTAAATTTGGGGGTTTCCTCTTGACGCCAGGACGGTAACTGCAAGCAACAGCCTGCAAGGGGAGGTGAAGGGGGTCACTGAACGGCGCCGCCAGCCCCTCGCCCCCAGACCCACTACCCTCCCACCCCCGCTAACGCCCCTCGCTCTCCCCCGCCTGAACGTTACAGGACTGCCCTTCTCCCCGGCCGGCACCACCACGCGCCCCGCCCCGCGGCCGCCTCTCTCCCCTTACCCGGCCCCAACGCCGTCCTGCTCGGCTCGCTCCCCTCGGCCTCGGCCTCGGCCTCGGCCTCCCCCACCTGCGCCCCCCGCCCCTCGGCAGCCCTGCGCGGCCAGCGGCGGCCGCTGACTGGACGCCGAGCGCCCGCGATTGTCCGCCGAGCGCCCGCTGATTGGACGCCGAGCGGCCCCTCGCCCGCGCGCCCAACGGCCGCTGCCCGCGCGCCCAACGGCCCCTCGCCCGCGCGCCGCGGTCGGCGCCCTCAGGGCAGCGGCAGCGGGGGCGGATAGCGGCTCCGTTAGCGAGCGCGGCTCAGAGGCGGGCCCGGCGCCCCCCGCCACGGGGCTGGCCCTGGCGGGCGGGGAAGGAGGAAGCAGTGTTCCCCTCAGCGGCGGCGCCTACAAGCCCGAGCGGCCGGGCTGTGCCCACCGCTACCGCGTCCCGCGGCTCTCCCAGCCCCTTCCCAGTGCCGTAGCATCACCCCGCTGACGTGCCTGACTCGCACCGAAAAATGGACGAGCCCCCTGGATTGGCTGCGCTCGCCCGCCCGCTCCTCCCTCCGCCGCGGCTGCTCCCGCCTCTCGCGGCTGCCTCCCCCGCCGCTCTCCTTCGCTGCTGCTTCTTCCTCTTCGTCCTCTGCTAGGTGCCTCTCGCTCGCCTTTCTCTCTTCTTTTCTCCTTCCTCTGCTCTCCCTTAGCTGCCTCCCTTTCCTCCTCCTCCCTCTCGAAACCAGCCTCCATGAGGCACCCGAGGGTTGTTCCGGGTCCTCCCTCGACCCGGCTCCCCTCTACACTCGGCAGAGAGAAAGTGAAAGAGCCAAGAATAGTTCTTTCTGTGCTCCTCGGGCTCTGGCTGCTGCACTGCTGCCTTTTGTGGAGCTGGGTGCTCATCATCACAGTGCTGTTTGCTGAACTGATTCAACAAGCAGCATTAACTTGATAAACAAGTTTTGCAAGTGCCATTGCAGCATTAGTCAGCCAAGAAATTGCAGTGGTCTGCTTCCTTCCGGCACACCATGGAAGGGCAAACTTCAGAGGGGCCTCAGCTTAGTCCCTGCCTGCACGCATGGTAAGTATATGCAGTCAGTTATATGTGGAAATTGTGGTCATGCAATATGTACAGTAGAGACACCGCTTATATGCATGCATAAGTGATTTACACACATACCTGCAAAACTGAGTCTTTGCAAACAGAGGCCAGGTTTGGTTCTTAGAGTCGACTGGTTTATGGTTTTGTGAAGTAATTATACTGCAAATATGCAGTTCTGTTTCTATCTGAAGGACAAAGGCAGATGGAGATGTAGGTAGAATAGTGGATAAAAGAGATATTGTCAAGGTAGTTAGAACTGTAAGTGAATACACCCTGACAGCTGTCTCACTTTATAGATTTTGCTTCAGAGAGTCTGCCCATTGCCTGGGTGCAACTAGTCATTTCATGTTCGGTAGGGTACTGTATAATGCGTGTTGTACTGGGAACAGTTTGTATTACTGTTTCATTACAGCCTGTGCGTGACAATTATTATAGTGTAACAGTGAATCTAGAGTGCTCAGTTTATCAGAAACGCATGCATTTTATTTTGGGAGCTTGCATTATTACAAGTGGGGAAATCAGACAGACTTCTTTACATAGATTTAATGAAAAAATAGACCATGTTTCAAAGACTATAGCTATTGTGTGTTTTCAGTTATTGTTATAGTATCAGTTGTCAAGGATATTCTGAGGACTGTCTACACTAACTACACTGATACTACACTGATATATCTTCTGGAACAGTTTCTATTCCAGAGACATTTATATTATACGGACTCTTGAATTTCAGCACTGACTATGATTTTTATTGCGTGTAGGCAAGTAATCCAATTTCTTGCCAAAATGTCACAATTGTCAAATGGTGATAATAATGCCTATGTTGCAAGGATGATATGAGAAGTGAAATTCGTGTCTGAAGGAAAAGAACGTTTATGAGCAGCAAAACTCATTTTTTCCTACAGATATATATTCTACATTCTCCTACCTCAATATTCGCAGTTCCCTGATTCTCCCCACACAACCCCAACTCCTGCCTGATTCCTTTTTGTACCTCTAAGCGTTATCAGCATCGGAGGCCTCAAAGCCTAAGGAATGTCCCAACAATCCCCTGCCTCCAAGCTTCCTTCCTGTCTGCAGGGGCTTTCTAAATTTTAAGTTTTCTTACCAGACCCCTCTCAAAAGTGAAGAGGTCTAGTAGCTCAGCAGTGTAGGGGATAACAACACCTCATACTTCTGTGTGTTTTGAGAAACTACTGGCTACTCCAAACCAGCATTCCAGCTCAGGCTAGTTCAAAAATACAAATGCACCCATGGGCTTGTCACTAGCCCATCAAAACAGATCATTGTTGTGCTCATGTTCTGGCCTTTTCCTCACTTGCTCACACATTTAGATCTCTTGCATATACCCAGTTATGAGGAACAGGGTTGGTAGAGCCTGAGTGCATAGGACTCATTTCCTTGTGAAAGCAATCTAAGGAAATTGCTGCATCTGAGGTAAGACTGCCTGACAATGTATTGCTCTTCTGGTTACAGGTCACTTTCACCTCACAGAAGAGGAGTTCAGGAGATGAGAATTCCCAGAAGCAGACCTCAGAGGCTGCAAAAGGTGAGAGACAAGATGACACACAGACGCAAGATACAAGTCTGTCTGCCATGGCTTTTAGCAGCAGTAGCTGTTCTACTGTATGGGGTTAAGGAAGTGGAAAGAGATGGATCTGTTCCAGGTTGTCCAGAGCAGCAGATGATCCAGTTGGTAGACCCCACGAGGGAAAATAATCTGTGCTTGTCTTTATGAGCAGTATTGTTATGTTTTAGAAATAGGGAAAGAAAAGAACTGCCGAACTATTGGTGTTAGTGCTATTTCTTGCGGGGGGGGATCTTGTTACTATTGTTAAATATAGAAACTTTGCAATAAAGGTTGCAATAAATCTTTGGAGAAAGAATATATATTTAATATATAAAAGTAAAAATGTTATTTATATAATATTCAAAATCATAAAGTAAAGAAAGGAAACAAATTACAATCACAGCACATAAGAAGCAGCTGAAACACATTCAAATGTTCAAGACCGATCCACTTAATTATTGATCACTCAATTTGTTATTGTCATTTAGATGAGAATAGCTTAGATCTTAATCATACCAGTGGATTAATGAGGAATCCATTAGAACAGGAAAGTGAAACTACAAGAGACTGCTATAGCCTCTTTCAAAATTTAATAAGTGAAAATTTAACAGCAGTGGCAAAATAGCCTATGTTTCTTAACAGGTATAAAGAGGATTTTATAATAATAATGAATTTAGTTCTATCAGCCAAACTTTGAGTTTGCTAAGGGCTTGTCTTACACTGTATCCATATGGATACATAAGAGGCTTCCTAAAACCAAGAGTCTTTTCTAGACATAGATGATTTCAGCAAGTGTGTTGCCAGAAGGATTTATCACTGTATGGATTATTTCTACCTGAATACACAGAAACACCAGTTGGGTTTCAGTTAAAGTGTGTAGTCAGCAAGTTGATGGTCTCCCAAAATAAATATTAACATTTAAAAATATAATGTAGTAAGTTCACTAGTTAACTGAACATGGCCTCCTTTGAAAGCACACAAACATTGTCAAGTTTCAGAATCTTAGAGTATGATAGCTCTATTCTGCTTCCTCAGCTTCAAAAGAGCTTTGAATCTCTCTACCATTGATATGCATGATGCTTTGTTAACAAACCAGAGGATTTTGTTCTGTGGATGAATGCACATTCTTATGTAACAAGGCATAAAAACTAAAAAAATAGTTATTAATAATAGAATAATAGGCAAGACAAGGAACTAATTCTTTTAGATATTGGTGTACTAATTCAGGGAGAATAAGAGACATTGGAAGTCTTAAAATAAGATCAAAATGATGACTTCATTAGCATGAATAGTTCCATATAATTAATGTATAATTTAACCGAAAACTAGAATATTAATATGAGGATATTAATATATCCTTATTCAAATAAGGATAGGAAAAGGGAGGATGTTTTGTTTTGCTTTGTATAGCAAGAAAACATACATTGTTTTGGGGTGCAGAATATGTCGTAAATTAGACTTGCGACAATATACATGATAATAATGAAAGGAGAGAAGCACATCACAGCAAGGTGAGCTTACAGTCAGACCATGAAACCCAAGATAACAAGGTGGATGGTTATTTTAAGATCAACTAGCTGAAATGAAAAACTTAGTAGTAATAAGGCATTTTAACTACTTGGACATCTATTGGGAAAAGAGCATGGACTAGCCACAAGAATACGGTGAATTGGTCAATTTGTTTGGTTTTGTTACAGAGAATGCAGAAAACAACTAGAAATAAGGCTCTTAGTTCAGTTCTAACCAGTGAAGAAGAACCGGCTGAGAATGTGAAAGTGGGCAGTGTTTTGTGTGAGAGCATTTGCAAATGAGAGAGTTTGTTGTCCATAGAAAAGGAAGGAAAGATGACAGCTAAAAAAAAACCAGTTAGACTTCAGGAAAGCTTCAAAAAACTTAGGGAATTAATGGCTAAGATCTCATAGGAAGGAAGTCTTAGGAAATAAGGAGCTAAGAAGAGGGACAGTTCCTCAGAAAAATAATTCTAAGGGCACATTTATCCCAATTTTGAGTAGAATAGGGATAGTAGTAAGGTTAGCTTGACCATGACATGAGCTCACTATTGACATTAAGCATGAGAAGAAAATATAAATCAAGATGGGTCAGACTACTAAGTATAAAGACTAAAAGACTAAAAAGATGTCATGAGAGGATTAAACTGTCAGGAGACATCAAAGATAACAAGAATTATTCTGTATTAGTAGTAAGAGAAAGACAGAGGAGAGGATTAATACCCTACTCAATAGAGAAGAAAATCTGTCAACAAATGATAAAGAAAGCTAAGTAATTGTTGCCTTTGTTTTATCAGACTTCATAAAAAGATCACCTGCAAGCAGATAGTTAGGACAGGTGATGCCAAAATCTTAGCCCAGAATGGGGAAAGAACAGATTAGGAGCACTCAGACCATTTGAAAACATCTGATTTATCTGAGTCTGATCAATATGATCCAAGGATAATTAAAGAATTGACTGAATTGATATCAGAACCATAAACAATTATATCTAATAGCTCTAGTAGGATGAATGAGATGCTGAAAAACAGAAGAAGCAGCTGTAAATTGCTCTTATTAAAGAGGGAGGCAGGAGCTGAGAAATACAGATTGGTCAATTTAATTAACTTCAATCCCCAGAAAAATTCTGGAACAATTAATCATAGAAACTATTATTAGCACCTAGGTGATAACCAGGGAACGAGAGCAATCAGCGTGGACATGTCATAAATCATGCCAGATAACTTGATTTTTTTCCTCCAATAAAGAAGAGAATTTAGGGAAAGGACAGAAGCAGATGACCTGTTGTCCATGTGAGTGTCAAAAAACTAATTAAACTGACATTTTCATTAAAACATTAAAGAAATATGGTCTAGATAAATCTATTATAAGGGCTATACAGAACTGGCTGGATAGCCAGCAGTAGTTCACCCTCAGAAAGGAAGACTATATTGCTGGATTCCTAGAGTTTGTGTTTAGTCTGGTTCTGGTTGGTATTTTTTATTAACAATGTAGATGATGGAATCGAGAATATGGTTATTAATCTTGTAGGTGACACAAAGCTGAGGGTAACAGAATTAAATTTTAAAATAGTCTTTACAATTTTGAAAAATGCTGTTTAAGAAAATAACAAGGAACATATTCAATAAGAACAAGTTGCATCCTAGTTCAGCACTTCATACTCGTATAAGTCAGCTGGTATAAACCATCACTGCCTTTCCTCTTCCCCTTGCTACTCATTTTCTCTCACACCACCTTATGCTAGCATAAGCTTTTCTGGGGCTATGTGGTTGTCTGTATGAGAAAACTGATTCACACTACAATTATCATCTCGGAGTTAACTGTAATCTGGAGCACTTACCTGATCTATTTGATCCTACTTTGGGTTACGGCGATGGATGAGGTGACCTTGCTAGATGTCTTAACAGCCCTGTTTTTCTGTGATTATCCCCTCATTAAAAAGAAGGGGTATATTTGATATAAAATTGACATACCAATATGATTTTTTTTTTTTTGGCAACAGCACAATATTGTTGATTCTTGTTCAGATTGTGATCCACTGTAAATTCAAGAGATCTGTGTTCTCTGATCTTGATCTACTGGGTGGCTTAGTCACAGTTCCTTGATTTGCTCTGTTTCAGTTTCTTCAGCTTCTTTGAGAAGCACTTTGAAATCTGTGAAAAAGAATTGTTGACAGAACACTAAGCCATTGCTCTTTCCTGTTTGTTAACCATTTCTTCTCTTCCTTTCACTAAGTAATTTACGTTCTTTCTAAGATCCTTTGTAAACATATATATCGCATATGTCAATAGAAATGGTTGTCTAAAAGCAATAAATTCCTGTGACTAGGATGTTTGCACAAGAGCCTGAGGCTTGTTCTTGTATCTAACATGAGATTTATTTTTCTTTCTGTGAATTCTTAAAATATCAAAGTAGTGAAATCTAATGTTAATCCATCAAGAAATGCCAGGGCCCTGTGTGCACCAGTAGGCCTTAACTACCCTGAGCAGCTTTGTCTGGGACCTCTACCAGGGAGCTCTATTTAAGCTCTGGCCTGTGCCCCCAGTCCTCACCTACGTTGTGGGCAGCCCTGAACCCGTGCTCAGCCCTGTCCCGCAGTTGTTGACTGGACTTCCCTGACTGACCATGGACCTGACTTGTCACCTATCATTTCTCTGATGATCACTGGACTGTCAACAGAACCTGTCACTGTCGCCAGCCCTGTTCTGCTTGCCTGCCTCGGTGCTGTGGGACTGCACCCCTGTTGGCAAGGTCACTGCCCCTCTCTGTGCATGGTCACCCTTGGCTCCTGGATTGCTTCCCGTCGTAGAGCAGCCCCACTCTTGCTGACAATAAAAAGATTAAAAGTCAATTTATGTGAAATTGCTTCCACTCCAAAATAAAGCTGTATGTTCTTTTCTATTCCTAATACATCACTTGCAAATTCCCACTAACTTTCCTAAGTACAGAGGTAAAGGCAAAGCCTGAAGTCTTGCACATGGTAGATAACAGTCAATAACCATCAGAAGTTGAACTTCAAAGCAGAAGAACTGAAAGGCTAACGGATATTTTCCTTAATTCTTATTCAGTAGAGCATTTAAGCACAGACTTATTTTCAGTCTGTCCTTAAATTCTCTGAATTTAAGTACATAAGTTAAGAGCTTTCCTCTGTCAACATCTAGCTATGTTTCTATACTTTAGAAATTTGATTCTATACATCAGTATGTAGTTACACCTATAGGTTTACTAGAAACTGTGCATCCTTCTTGTCATGTAAAAAAAAATTTTTTTTTTTTAAACCCAACAAAATAAAATAATATTTTAAGCCTTGAAATGGTGAGGAGTAATGTTCCTTGGGAATAATTATACTTACAGTTATAGGTGAATGTTATGGAAAATCAGGCTCGCCGGCCTCCATAACAGGGTCCGACCCTAGGTTCCTGCTGAGGCAGAAGTTCGAAGTCAGATTGAAGAAAAATAAAATTTAATGACATACGTGTGGTAATTACAGCTCGAGCTGGGTGCCTCCGAAGAGGGACCCCGAACAAAGAAATCCCTGGGCAATTATACCCTTACAATCTAAATTCCCCACCCCTTAAGCAATAGTTTGGACCAATAGTAATAGTTAGGTCTCGGTTCTTCCCCTTCTTCCTTGGGCCCCTTTATTGTCTCTAGGCAGGCCGCTGCTTATCTTCAAGGTTGGCTACTCCTGCTGTCCGTGTAACTTCTTTATCCCTCCAGCTTGAACCGGCTCTGGGGCCCCCTTTTACTTATCTAAGTAAAAGTTCACAGCAAGTTCACAGCCTGAGGCCTAAGGCTTCAGCAAATTTAGCTACTAATGCTAAGCAAGTTATGCTAAGCAATTAATTCTAGACAGCTTCAGTTCAATATTCTCTAACATGAATACATCAGCAAAGTTACATTAACAGTGAATCTATAATTTACCATGAAAGTTTTTTGCACAATGTAATAAAATTCTGATGTTTAGTTGTTTATTAGATTCTTTGAGCTGATGGGAAACTAGATTATTTGAAGTGTCAGGATGAATGTTTAATCCTTTATATATAATCCATGATGTCTCATACAAAATGGAAAAACAGATGACCACAGCTTTAGGAAAAAATCCATTAAATTGTGTGTACTAATGTTAAGACTTTTAAAAACAATAATCTGAGAGGGACTGCCATTTTCGTAATGGTTGGAGCTGGCCCCAACTGACAGGGCTCTGAGCACATTCCTCCCTTCCAGTTTTGTTGGCCGAGTTGAGGAGTTTAGCTAGCTGCTCCTTCACTGCTAAGAGCTGTTGTGAAGAAAGCTAGATGCAGGGGCCTGCACCGTCTTTCTTTTGTGAGCTGCTGTTTAAGCTGAAGCTTTATCACTGGCCCTCGGCTGTGCTACATCCTAGCTGTGCAGCAGCTATGTCTGTGCCCAGTCTCTTACCTCCTTGGTTCTGGCCCTGATCCGAACTCACTGGCTTGGCTTCCTGGCTTGACCTCAGACCCGTCTCGTCTGTGACTTGCTGGGTGATCGCTGGGCTACGACTGACCCTGGTCACTGTCTCCAGAGCTGATCCTGACCTGAACTTGCTGGCTCAGCACCGAACTCCTTAGAGATGAGGTCACTGCTGCCTACCTTGTTAGCACGCTCAGGTCCTGGCTCTCCATCCCTTGCAGAGCAGCCAGGCCTTGCTGTCCACTGATACCAATCCATTATATTGGAGCTGATGCATCTCTTCAAAGCCTCGTAAAAAAGGTGGTATTTATTCCTATTTGACGAAAGAGACATGAAGTGCAATGCGATTGTGTCTTATAGTTCTAAGTTCATATAAGAAGCCTGTGGCAATCAGGAGTTCTAACTGAACCAAAAAACCTTCCCACTTCATTGTATCAGTAACTCTGTTTCATTTTCTCCACTCTTCCTTTGCCTGTTCTTCTCCCACCTTTAATAAGCATTTCTTGGTCAGCCGTGAGTGTTACAGTCTTGCAACATTGACCATGCACTGGAGACAAAGGTTTGTTTTGTTCCCTCAGCTTGGAACTTAGCATTTTTGTAGTTTCATGTGCTTGATCTGAATAGTGAGGAGTTTTGAATTCCTACTGGTACAAACATAGATACTCAGAAAGAAAGGGGAATTGCTTAACTGAGATAGGAAGGAAAGAGTGCAGCTGGATTGAAAGAAAAAGCAGTAATGAGGACAAGTTTTGCAAAAAGTTGTGATCAGATGCCTATTAAAGTACTGCTGTTTATTTAGAGGGATTTTTATTAAAAGAACATAAACATTATGTGCAGGATCTTTGATGGTCTGATGATCTTTGGAGGTGCATATGGAGTCAGAGTTAGACTCGGCAGCAAATTTATCATTCATATATGCTTAAAATGGAAGCTGGGTTGAGACTCCCCTTTAGCTTGTCATTTCTTGTCTGAAGGATGGTATTTGGCACAGTATTGCCGTCTGGAGTATGCTTTGAGCAGTCAGAATGAGACTTGGAATAGCCACAGTGCCGGTAGTTAACAGACTTGGGGCATGAATGTATTCAAGTCATGCCCGCAGAAAGCAACAACTTTTCTACTGCTTAGGCCTGTAAGCCAGAAGGCTTGTTTCTGTAAAAAATAGAAGCTGGAGTGTCTTTGGCTTTCTAGTGACATCCTAATTCTTTCCACTTTGCACCTGGTCTTCCTGCTGTGCTCCTTGGAACCCGGGAATTAAATCAAATGTACTTTCCTTTCAAAAATTAGGAAAATTGATTCTATAACCTAGATAATTCTGCAGAAATGTACCTACATATTTTCTCTCTCTCTCTCTCTCTCTCTCATTTTCCATGTTTTTTCTGTTGTTAGGATGGCTTTGGTACCCCAAGCTGAGTTCTACTAAGTGCTGAAATTTTCATCTAGTCTTAAGAAAATTCTTCCCTTATTTTCCATCTCTTAAAAAGTAACCAAAACCTTGATCACTGGCAAAAGCAGTGGGCCTACAAACAGTGCTGTGCTGACCATGGTAAATGCTGTTTGTTTACTCATTTTATTTTATTCAGTATGAACAAGGGAAATAGATTGATCAGTTTTGATTTCCATTTTTAAACACTTCTGTTGTACTTCAGTGTAAGGGACATGGGCAAGGGACTATTGAATCTAGTCTTCAAAACTGTTTAATTTGGGAAAAAACGTCTAACCAAGATTATTTCCTTCAGTGCTACTTTTGATAAATGTATTTCTCTTCACAAAACAGTTTGAGCATAAGATGCTAATTCAGAAATGTTTTTTTTTTCTCTTCCAGTTCTTTCGTATATAACTGTTATAAATGGTCGCATACAGAATAACCGTTGATGGTTCTCTCTCACGTTTTGGCGCAAAAAAAAAAAAAAAAAAAAAGCATTTACCCTCCAGGGGCACCAGAACAAGACGCCTCCCAACAAATTAGTAAACAAGTCTTTCCTCTTGCGTGCTGATATCAACAAGTGAAATAATTAAGAGCCAGTAGTTATATTGTCATTAGTCCCCTGGGTTAATATTTAACCCCCTCAAAAATGGACATGCTTATAGATATTACAATTTTTCGTGTTGAATTATCTACAGTATCTGATATGACTGCATCGCCTCACCTGTTTCTTCTTCCTGAAGAGATTGTCTACAGCAGACACCCATTACATGGTCACCCATGCTGGTCTGCCCCCCAGTCCTGACCCATGAGCTCTCAGCTGGTCCCTCACCTGTCCCCACGGAGAGCTCCATGCATTCCAGCTGCTCATTCAAGTATTTCTCTTCACACTTGAAACAGATTGCATTTTAAGCAAGAGCCTAAATTTTGTCAAATTTAACTTGATGGCTTCAAGGAAGTGCTTCAGCTGCTGCCTTGTACATCATACCCATTCAACTTCATCTGCAACATCTAAGTTGATTGTAGAGAGGGGCACACTATTCCTGTGCTCATCCTGCACCACAGGTGTCTGCCTCCTGACAATATAGAGAAAGAAGACTGAAATCAATATTCAGAGATATTACATCCCCGCTGTTGAAGGGACCATGTCTGTACTTACCAACAGTTTGTGCCATTAGGGACAAATTCAAAAGACTATTTTGCTCTTCCCACGAGTCTGAACAATAGTGTACTAAGCTGTCACAGCAGAAAAGTCTGGCAGGTGACCGTTCCACAAGTCAGCTGGTGACCACTGTTCAAACAGCCTACATAAGACTTTCTCCAGGAAAGCAATGGTTCTTCCATATCAAAACCATGATGCTACAGAGCCTCCCACAGAGTTCAGTGTCCTGACCGATAGTAAGGGTGGGACTCAGTTCTAAGAGACACTCACAGACACCAAGCAGCAGTGGGGTGAAGGGGGTGGTCATGGCCACGTATTTTTCATTCCATCGACGCACCCTCCAGTAGCCCATCTCCTGCTTGGGGTCCTCTGCATGGCAGCTGGCAGACACATAACAGACACCCAGGGCCCAGTGGGTTTTGTCTCCTACTTCAGCCTCCCAGCAGTGGCAGCCTGATGAATAGGCAGATGATCCCAGCACACAGGGGTAAGCGGTGAAACGCTGAGAGCTGTGTGGCAGCTCCTGGGGGATGTCAGTGAAATAAACACTCTTGAGATTCTCCAAGAGCACCACACTGGCATGAGCTGTCTGAGGGTCCAGAGACACATCTCCTTTGGCAGAGCAGAGACTATGAGAAAGCAGGGAAAACCAAGGGGGAGGGAGCAATGGATTCACACACCTCACCCCAGAAGAATCAGCTAGAGAAGAGCAATTACACAGCCATTTGCCCATTGACCACAAGGCAGCTGGGCATCTGTCAACCCTCCACGCCCCATCTCCTCACCATACCGCACGCTTGAATTGCCTTCTCTGAGTCCCTACCCCAAACTGTCTTAGCTCTATGCTATGCCACCTTTCTCCTGAAGTTGCTTACCTTCCTCTGATAGTCTGCACTATCATCTGTTTCATCTCTCAAGCGCCCCACTCTAGACCCCTTATTCAGGCAGGCACCAACAATACTGGGAGCAGGGGTCACTTCTGCACTTTGGCAGAGTGACAGGGGTGCTGTTGAGCACATGCACTGATATAATGGGCTTTCTCCACAAAGGGGCCCACAAATGAGCCCTCAAGCCCGTTCATTGGGTTCACCAACAAGATAACCATTTAAATGAGAAGAGTCAAGTCTAGTCACTTCAGCATTTTAAACCAGGCCTAGACATACAGGTGAATTCAGAATGCCAAACAGAAGACACTTTTCAGAGCCAAGGACTGGACTCAAGTCCCAGACCTAGGTCTCTATATAGCTTGACTGCCAGTGTACTTCTTCAGCATCTTCTTAAGCTGAAATAACGGCCTAGGGAAACAGGCCATTGCCTTCTTCAGCTCAAGAGGGACAGAAGGTAGCTCCAGGTTCTTAAGTGTTTCATGCCTAAGGAAAGAAGTGACCTCATCTAGCAATCAAATCAATCACAGTGTCTAGAAGATGCCATTCCCTAGTACAAAACACAGCAGCTGTTTCTAGGAATTATTGCTATGCTAAGGTTGAAATGCTGGAAGCTTACCAAAAGTCTATATTCCCACTTAGAAACCATGACAGGAAAAAATGAAGGGGAAGAAGCTGACAGTTCATATATGTTGGGATTTGGCCCAGAGTCAGTATAACTATCCTGGTCTGAGAAAAGGCAAAGGATGGAACTGACCACCAATATATCAGGTTTTATCTTCCAGGGGGATCATTCTATTACAGTGCAATGCAGCCAGTCTCCTAGCACTGCACTGAAACACTGGCATGGCATTAATCCCAGAGGAAAGGAGCACTCCTACCAAGCAATTGCATCTTCAACTACTAACGGCTCCTTCCCTATCCCCTCCCTCCCCTCCCCCCAAATAGGAAGAGGAATAGGGTACATCACCTCTGCAGGACACTCTGCATGTCCTAGAAAAGAAGAGGGAAGACAGTAAGTCAGATCCCACCAAAACCCCCCCCATCAGCATAAATATTGTAGGGTGTGTCTGCATGCCCAGCAATCCTTTTGCCTGTTAGTGCTGGGCTTTATCTAACCCAGGTGTTATTAATTCTGCTAATTATTTGGGGGAAATGGAAAGAAAGGCAGCACTTGTAAGGTCTGGCTCATGACATCTGGATGAGTCACACCCCATTTTTATCCTTTGAGTATAAAGTCTTGCTTTCCAAAGGTGGAGACCTACCATGACTAAGTTTAAAGCTCAGCCTTTTCCTCACCTCACCAAGAAAGATCAAAGTCATGTTGCTATCAGCTAGACCACATGGAAGAGATTAAACAGGGAGATCCAGGGCTCCTGGTTGCAGAGGGCCATACAGATTAATAGTGACCTCTAAAAATGCAAGGCAGAGCTTCACCCCTGCCCCAGAGAAAGGGACTGCCACAAGAGCTTCTTTGAAAGGCTGTGATCCACACATTGGTGGCAGGAAAAGCCCCAGCATACAAACCTTGAGCACCCCTGCTCTGGACTCCAGGCATCTTTCCATGTCCACCATGAGGGTGTTGAGAGAGCAGCACTGCTCCGAGAGGTGTGCTGTGGTGGTCTTCAGCCCCCCCAGCATCTCAATCTCTTCTGCTCTCAGGCAATGCAACTGCTGGTCCTCCTCTTGCTCTGGGAAGGAGTGCAGCTCCTCAGAGTCACAGGTAATGCGCTTATGACAGTTCCACACTAACTCCTGTGGGACAGAGAAGTCACCAGGAGATTAGAGAGCATCTCCCAGCTGGGGACTGACCTGAGGCAACACCCCCAGGGAAGGGAAGAGCCCCTCTTGTCAACTCTTCTGAGCTCACCACACCACTCCAGTTCACTCCAGCTGGGTGGGCCTAAAGAGAAGGCCCCTACCCCACTCCTCCCAGCTCTGCCCCTTCTTCCACTTACTCTCAGCTCCTTGGGCTTTTTCTCCTCCATGGATAAATGTTCCTTCAAATCCTCTGCTTTTCTGCCCAGATGCTCCACGCAAGCTTGTAGCTTATCCTGGAGAGGGAAGGGCAAGAGATTCTACTCAGGCAAAATGGTCCAAGGCATCAGATGCTGAACCAGCACTGAGAAGGCTTGGATCATACCACTTGAGAATCATATACCAATTGATCTGACATGTCACTTCACGCACTTTGCTTTCATGGGGTGTCAATTATAAATTCCAGCAATCCTCTGGCTATTCACACTGAACATCTGCATCAGGTACTACACAGAGTGTTTCTGGGTTAAAGTTCTGAACACCTGTGTGTACAGCAGCAATACAGGTTACAATAGTCCTCTGCCTTCAAAATTTAGCTTCTGAACAGCAGCTAGAAGTGCAGACAAGGAGTCAAAGCAAGATAGTTCTACACTGTATAGATTAATTTTTTCTAGGGAGTCAATCACCAGAGCAACTTTCCAGGAAACCTACTGTATCTCTGAATCAAAATGGAACTTCTGACTCCACCCTCAGATATGGGACAGCAGGAATTACTCAGTTCAACATCACAAATTTTGCTCTAACACTCCCTCCTGCCTCTGAAAACGACTAATCGAATCCTAAGTTGTGATTCCGAGAAAAAAAAAAAAAGAAGAATGGGGGAGGGCCCTGAAAAATGCCTCCAACATTTTGGATGCAACTTGTGCAGACACCTTTGCTGGGATTCTGTCCAAGATTAAGACATCTAAATTTAGATGAATTAGATGCCTAAATTCCACTAGATGTCAGTATAGTCACAGGAGTATTCTAGAAAGCTAATTAGCTGACCATGCACCTACTGTCGGGTGAAGTGAATAAGTACACTTGTCAGACTGTTGGTTCTAGCCACCAACACAGCCACCTCAATTGGTTGAGGTTGCCTCAGAGGGTGAACCACACATCCCACTCAGCTGCTGGAATGTTTCTTCAGCTTCAAGATGGAGAGCCCGTGAGCAGTAACATCAGTTTCTGATGTCGGAATCATTACTGCAGTTTTGGGTGGTCTCACCTCAAGCTGGCCATGAGGTATAGGTACATTTCTACATACAGCTGCCTTAGTTCCTGTTCCTCCTTGCTCTATCCATTAGACTCCAGTTTCTTTACTGGATCATAGAAACGAAACCCTGAGCCCCCAGCACGTACCCTCCTCCTTCTGTAGCAGGGACTGTCTTTCTCCTCCCTGTTTGCAGAGAAGAGCGGAATCTGCTAATAAGTTCTGCTTCGCTGCTTACAGCGGGTAGGAGCCAGTAGTCATTGGGCCTACACTCAGCTCTTATGCCTAGATTAAACTCCTTCGCAGAACTGGGGAGGTCCTACATCCTCTTTCATAATCTACTCATGTTCTGATCCCTAGACTCCACTTTCAAACTGTGGTGCTTGAATACAAATTTCTCTAGAGCTTCTCTGGTCACCAGCACCCTTTTGAAATATTTAGCGTCAAAGTCAAACTAGAGATGCAACACTTGTTCCCAGACTGTTCTGCTGCATTCCTGTGACTTAACAAGTATTGGTGGGTCTGAACTGCCCTACTTCCTTACTTACGATGAGATGGTTAGAAGTTTAAAGACTGGAGTGGAATGCCAGGTATCTCAAACCTTGTGAAGGAAATGCTTTCTAGCAGTACCTCCGGGAGATACCATTTGCTTACCTTGTGGTTTTTGAGGGCTTCATCCAGGGGCCCTCCTGTACGAGCGAGATGGCCGTGGGAGACTGCACACACCACACACATGGCTTCCTGGTCCTCCTTGCGGAAGAGACTGATGACCTCATGGTGCCGGCAGCAGAGCTTCTTGTTCTGCATCTTTTCCTTGACAAAAGGCAACTGCCGGGCTGTCTCCACTATGCTGGCCAGCTGCCGGTTGGGGTACATGACTTGCTGAGCACAAACATGCTGACACATTGGGCAGCTGAAGTCCTTGACCACTGGCTCCCAGTAGTGGATGATGCAGGCTCTACACAAGCTGTGGCCACCAGGAATCATGACAGGGTCCTGCAGGTAGTCAAGACAGATGGAGCAAGTGGTGTCTATGTTAAGGACCTCCAAATGACTGAGGCAAGCCATTGGTGGTAGTGCTATGAGATGGGCACAGACTTCGGGAGACAGTTCCTATATCCTGATATAGGAATAGTCACCTGGAGAAAAAAAAAAGAAAAAGAAAAAAAAGAAAACCACACCACAGAGCAAATAGATCACATACATGCATTATTCACCATGTGGACTCAAGGAAGCCTAAGAATCAGGCCTCATAGATATTCTCTCCTAGCTTGAGTGAGGAGAGAAGACTAGAGAAAAGACATGGGTTATGTAACCCAGACACCTGGTTCAGCTTCACTGTCCTGTTCCTCACTGACCAAGGCAAGCAGTAATTTAAGTAACAAGCATTTATTGAATTCTCCAGTACCTTGCAGGAGAAGGAGTTCTTTCCCCATATCAGACATGGGGGGGGGTTGAAGGCAGGCTGGAAATAGCATGCATGTTAGCAAGCACAGTAGTACTGAATATTTCTGCTCTGTCACCTACGTACAGACTTTTTCCCTTGAACTCAGTACATGGTAACTAGACACACAGAGAAACAGAAATGAGAGGTCCCACTTTCATACATAGCCCATTGAAGCCAGTCTGGAAGAGGACTTATTAAAAGATAGCCCAGGCCTCATGGCATAGACTAAATAGACTAGCTTCCCCCTCTCACTGTTTACACATGGTGCTTACAAGATGAAAAATTCCAATGCAAACAAGTTTTTTAACAAAGAAAACATTTTTCATCCAGAGGGTGACAAAACGCTGGGACAGAAGCCTAGAGAGACTGTGAAACCTTCACACTTGGAGACAGGGAAAAACCAGCTGGATAAGACCCTTAATGTCAGAGGTACCCGAACTTGCTCAAGGGTGAGAGTGCTGGGCTGAGTGCAGCCAAGCTGCAGGACGAGGTCTGCAGTCACCTGGTGAGTGAGCTCTGTGCTGGGGCCCACGTCCCTGCGGCCGGATGTCCCATGGCTCCTGCGCCGCAGGGCCGCCCGGCCGTGGGTGGGCGGAGGGGCGTTTGCAGCCGGAGACGAGCTCCCACGTCCCTGCTTTGCCCTAGGCCCGAGACTGCCCTGTGCTGCTGGAGAGGCTCTTCAGCACGACCCAGAGCTGCTGCACGGGGAGCTACCAGGCATCGCAGGCAGCAGCCGTCATTGTCCTGGGTGAGAGGCAACACCGAGCTCTCGCGCTCCTCCCGGCTGCGTCCCCCGGGTCGGGGTTGGGGTCCAGGGCTGGGGTTGGGGTTTAGAGCTAGGGCCATGTCCTAATGGCTGCGTTTTCCTGTGTGCCAGGCATCCTCCTGGATACCACGCCAGCCAAGTGGCTCCAGCAGCGGGACCTGGCATTCCTGTTGAGAGGTAGGTGATGGCGGCCGGGCTCCCGCCTCGAGGGACAGGGAGGCATCCGGAGGCCCCGTGGGTGCCGGGCCAGGGACGCTGGTGCTGAAAGCCAGTGGGGCGTGGGGAGAGGGGACTCGCACGGCCCCCAGGCTCCTGGCCAGGGAAGCCACCCCCAGCTGGGCGCCGCGGGGCACCCAGGGCCGTGGGGGAAACGGCTGCCAAGCACCCATGGTGCCTCCCTGCGTTGTCTTTGCAGCTCAGCAGAGGCGACAGCGTGCCGAGGCTTCCTGTGCATGGCGGGCGGCAGCCCCAGTGCCCTGCGCTGGGGGACCCCAGCACCCCGGGGCAGGAGGGCAATAAAGCTCCGTCCACACAGGGAAGGTGCCGGCTGTGTCTGGGCTCTCTGGAGGTCTTGCGCTGACCCCGGCCCTGCCGCGCCCAGAACATGGCCCTGGTGCCCCCCCCGCCATGCCCTGCCCAGGGACACGGCCTGGGGGTAGTAGGGACACAGGGGAGCAGAGAGACCAGGGGTGAGTGGGGGGCACTGGGGATGATGGGGGCACCGGGAGGTGCCTGAGGACGCTGGGGGGCACTAGGGTGGGACAGGGGATGAGAGGGGCCCTGGGGATTCCATGGGGAGTGGAGGGACCGGGGGGTAAGGGGGGGCTAGGGGGGGCCAAGGGGCCCCAGGAGTCCCTGGGAGGCACCTGGGGGTGAGTGCAGACCCGGGGGTGGAGCTGCTCTCCAGGGGCGGTGACAGGAGCATGGGGTGGAGCTAGGAATGGGGCCAGGGCAGGGCGAGCCCCAGGGGTGAGTGTGGGCTGCCGCGGGTGGGGAGCTCAATTTGGCCCCTCATGGCAGCTGTCCGCCCCTCCCTCCATCCCTCCATAGGGACCTGGGCACTGGGGGCTGGGAGGGCAGCGGCGGTGGCCTCGGGTGAAGAGCGGCAGGGCTCGGCTGTGGGGCCACGCCAGGCTGGGGGCACCGGGGCTGGGGCTATGAGCACGGCCAGGGCGCAGGGCTGCCTGGCTGCAGCGGGCCAGGCCAGGCTCGGCCAGGGAATAAAGCCCGAAGGGCTGCAGCCCAGCACCCCCTGCTTCCCCAGCGCCACCCAGGCTGCCTCGCACCCAGGGCCGGGCCCTCCCCACAGGGCCACCCCAGCCGAGTTCACAAGCACAGCCCAGAGCCGCCCAGGGCCAGCCCGGGATGGGGCTGCTCCTGTGAGCCCCGCACACAGGCCAGTGGCAGGGGCAAGCAGGAGGCTGCGTCCCAGAAACAGGGATTTGGGGGGCCACGTGCCAGGGCAGGCAGGAAGGGAAGTTGTGAGGTTTGGGGGCCCAAAACGGAGACTTGGGGATGCATTTTTGAGCTCAGAAACAGGGGCCTAGCCATCTGTTTCTCTGGTTGAGAACAGAGACTAAGTTCCCCGTTTTTGAGTCAAAGATGGGGACTAAAATCCTGTGTTTCTGGGGCCACAAACACAGGCTAGTTCGAGCACTTCGAGGACCAGAAATGGAGCCTTAGTTGGCTGCCTTTGTGTCTGAAAACAGGCCAAGAAGTCCTGCATTTTGGGGGCCAGAAAGAGGGCCTTTATTTGGCTGCCTTTGTGGTTGCAAACAGCAACCGAGGCCTGTGTTTTTGGGGCCTGAAGTGGAGGCTTAGCTGGCTGTTTTTACTACTCAAAATGGAGACTAAGTCCTCTGTTTTCGGGTCCAGAAACAGAGACTGAGACATGTTTTGGGGACTTGAAAACGGTGGCGAGGTTGACTGTTTTGGGGACAAAAAACAGAGGCTACATCCTACATTTTGGGGGCTGTTTCTGTGGCTGAAAATGGAGGTTAAATCCTGCGGTTTGGGGTGGCTTATTGCGCGGTTGGATAGCGCGGGGATGGGGGGGGGTCCTGGGTCAGATCGGGACCGTGTCAGGCGGGGGGATCCCAGAGGCAGCACTGCGGGGGGTCGCGGGGGGGGCAGGGGCAGTGTCGGAGCTGCCCCGGGGCTGGTCGCGGCGGTGTCGGGGAAGCCCCGGGCCGGTGTCGGGGATCGCGGGGCCCCGCTCCAGGCTCTGCGGCCGCTTCCGGGTCCTGGGCGGAGGGGGGGGGGGGGCGGGGCGGAGCGGAACGGAATCGCCACAGGGTCAAACCTCACTGAGCGCTGCGGCACGCAGGGAATTCTGGTCTTCCGGCACCGGGCTTCCGGGCGGCCATTTTGGCCTGCAGAGCATCCCGGGAGGCGCAGTGTTCCGGCACCGAGCCTCCGGGCGGCCATTTTAATACGCAGGGCGTTCTGGGAGATGTAGTCTTCCCGTTATGGGCTTCTAGAGGACCGTGTCGCGCCTCTCGAGGTGGCGGCAGGTTACTTCTCTGCAGGCGGTTCTCACTAGCTGGCTGCCTTGTTCTCCGTGGCAGGCCAGGAGCTGTAGTTCCTGTGCCTTCTCAGCCCTGCAGCAGTGGCCCGGTGTGTCTGTCCTTTACTGGACATGTGCCGTTCACACCAGAGTCCCTGTAGGTCACTGGAGACAGTGGAATTTCCCTGTTTTTCCCTGGTACAGGGTTAGGGTTAGGGTTTAGGGTTGCGGCCATTTAGGGTTAGGGTTAGGTTAGAGGGTTAGGGTTCGGGTTTGGGTTAGGCCCATTTGTTGGCCCTCTAGACCCCTTAGCACCCTCCTAGTGCACTCTGGACTACTCTTTCAGTCTTCCTTCTGCCCCAGAGCTGCATCTCAGCCCTCTAGACTCCTTAGGACCCCTCTTGTTCCCCCAGAACCCCTCTGGAGACCTTGGTTGTGCCCCAGAGCTGTCTTCTGGCCCTCCACACCCTGCAGAATCTCTCTTGTCCCCTCAGACCACCTCTGCAGGTCTTCCTTGCTCCCCAGTTTTTACTTTTTTGGCCCCCTAGTTCCCTTAGGACCTCCCTAGGGTGTTCTGGGCTACTTTTGGGGCCTTCCTTGTTTCCCAGAGCTGTACCTTGGCCCTCTAGACCCCTTTAGGAGCCTGGTAGTCCCCTCAGAATCCCTCTGGAGGCCGCCTTCATGCCCTGGAGCCCTCTGTTAGCCGTTTAGCACCTTTAGCAGCCCTCTCTTCTGCTTTAGCCCCTCCTTTAGCCTGTTAATTTCCCCCTGCAGGCCTCTGTTGGCCCTCTACACCCCTTAGCATCCCTCTAGTGCACTCTGGACTATTCTTGCAGCCTTTCTTTGTGCCCCACAGCCGTCCTTTGGCCCTCCAGCCCCTTTAGCTGGGGTGGCCCTGACAGTGGGACGTGAAAAAGACACCTTTGACTACATCCAGCTGAAGAAATGTAAGCCGAAGGATCAGAGGAAATAACTGCTTGCCTAGGTTTGTTACCTAGCAACACATTGTCAAAGTTTTTTATGAACAATCATACTTGATCAGGTGCCTATTCATTCCATGAATATTAGCGCAAAAATGCATACGTTACCGATCCTCTAAAGCAAGTCCATGGCACTGGGGTGGCATGTGTAGTGAAGACTAAATCCCATAATAACACATTTTGATGTTGTTCTCTTACATGAAAGCACTTAGAGCAGATTAAAACATTTATCGTACTCTTTTGTTTGCTGAATGCACCACGATACTAAGAGAGACCTGCAGTGAAGGAGACATAGTAGCCAGTTTCCTTAGAGAAGGTGTCTTGTCCTGTACTTTAGGGCTTGCTGTACATCTTGAGAGATAGTAGTGAATGACAGGTCTCCTTTTAACCCCTGGGGAGCAGAAAGTTGTGACTTGAGGGCAAATTGTTTCTTGCAGCTGGGTTAGAAGGAGCTGGCTACCAATCAAAAGTAATGACAATTCTGTGGAGTCCCTGGAAGTTTTGAAAAGACCGTATTTACCTTTTAGAGAAGGCTATGCACTTTCATTACTAATACCTGTGGTAATCAAGCCAGGTAAGTGGTACACAGGTGATCAAGCCATTAGTCTTTTGCAGAACGGCACCCGGGGGGGTGCGCATGCGCACTGTGCCCCGCCATGCTTACTGCTGCCCTCGCGTGTCGAAAAAGTAGTACTGCACCTGCAACACGCGCACTGCTTCCTGCCGTGCTCACAGCTGCCGTCGCGCTCAGAAAATATCAGTCTCTCCGTGGACAGTGTCGGGGGAGTCCCGGGCCGGTGTTGGGGATCGCGAGGCGGCGCTCTGGGCTCTGCGGCAGCATTCGGGTCCCGAGGGCGGGCGTGCGGCGGGAAGAGGGGCGAGACGGAACGCAGTCGCCACAGCATCAAACACTGCAGCATCCCGCCCCCCTGGGCATGCTGGGAGCAGTAGTCTTCCGGCACTGGGCTTCCGGGAGGCCATGTTGTTGCATGGCATGCCGGGAGTAGTAGTCTTCCGGCACTGGACTTCCGGGCGGCCATGTTAGTCTGCACAGCATTGGGGGGGGGCATAGTTTTCCAGCAGTGGTTTTCCCAGTGGCCATTTTAGTCTGCAGGGCATGCCGGGAGATGTAGTCTTCCCATAGGGGGCTTCTGGGAGACCATGTTGTGCCTTTCGAGGTGGCGGGAGGTTCAGTTCTCTGTCAGCGAGGTTCCCACCAGCCGGCCGCGCTGTGCTCTGTGGCAGGCCTGGAGCTGTACTTCCAGGTGCCTGTGCCTTCTCCGCCCTGCAGCAGTGGCCCGCTGTGTCTGTTCCTTACCGCACATGTGTCGCTCGGGTGTCGAAAAAGCACTGCTGCACCGTAGCGCATGCGCCCTGCCTCCCGTCGTTCTCACTGCTGCCCCCGGGTGTCAAAAGCTCCGTACTGCACACGCAAGGCGAGCGCATGCGCACTGGCTTCCCGTACTCACTGCTGCCCTCGGGTGTCAACACGCCCGTACTGCAGCCACCACTGCCCTCCCCCCGCGTACAAAGAACACCGCAGCCAGCCGGCGCGCACACGCAGTGCCCGTCGCCGTGTTTGCCACTACTCTCCAGTGCTTCGGTAACAGGTAAGTGAATGGGCCGTGCTCGTCGCCCCTTCCCGGTGCTCACAGGCTGGTGGCGCAGAGCACTGTTCCTTATCGGTGCTTCCTGGTGTCGCGGGGATGGGCGGTGCCATCTCGGAGCTGCTCCGCGGTGCCCTCTCACAGGGGCAGCACCAGAGCCTGCTCGCTGATGCCCGCCACAGGCACGGGCACGGGCACGGGCAGCCTCGGGGCGCTCGTTGCTTGGTGGGAGCCCCACGGGGCCGCAGCGGGCTGCGGTTCACACGCCCGAGCCGGCCGGCTGCGGCACCATGCGGCAAGCACGCGAGGGCGCCATTGCAGGTCTCACCTCCCTCCCGCTCCCCCTGCTCCCCCCTGCCCCTCCCGCTCGGTCCGTAGCCAGTGCACGCGCGGTGCTCAAGCACCGGGCCCTCGCTGCAGCCACGCTGCGTTGGCGGCCTGCGCATGCGCGGCAGCGGGGGAGCAGCACGGCGGCGAGCGGGGCTGGCATTTTCGCTCGGTGGCGGCGGTGGGTGAGGGCCAAGGCCGCCCGGAGTCGAGGACCTGGGGGTGCCGGTGAGGCGAGTGCAGGCCTTTGGGCTGCTGCGGGCGTCAGGCTGCGTCCTGGCCGCTGGTGCCATCGGTGCGTGGAGGCGGCAGTGCAGGGCGAGGGGTGGCGGGGACTGGGCCTGGCGCCGCACCGCACCGCACAAGGAGCGCAGGGCAGGGCCTGCGTGGGGCGGGGTCTGCCGGAGCGTGGTCGGACTTTTCCTGCCTCGTGTGTCGCCTTTAGGGCCCCAGTTCCTCCCCAGCGCGGGCCGGGGCGTGCACTTGCCCCTGCGGATGCGGCCTGGAGGAGCGGGGAGGCAGGCGGGCCCCAGAGCAGGGTTGTGGCACGGTGTCCACAGGAGGACGGCTCCTGTTATGGCAGGCACGCCTGAGAGTGCTGGTAAGTCCCGAGGAGGTTTGAAACTTCTGGACCCAGCAGGCTGAAGGTCACTTCAGTCGTACGTGAGGTACGATTAGTGCAGCCCCAGGTTATTTCCTTGAGAGTTGGGGCTAGGCAAGCAAGAAGATGGATAGAAGAACGACACTCCCAGGCACCTGGAGCCTCCCCCACCCCCAGGCACAGACTGTGGTCACCAGCCAACGTGGGCACCAACTGACTGAAAGCCCTGCTGAGCCTCGCTGAGCCCTGCTCCCTCCTGTACAGCTGCCCCAAAGCCATGGGCTTCCCCAGTGCAGTATGTGGTGACAGGTCCTCCGTTGCCTCTGACGGCTCCCCGGGCACTCATGTGCTGCACAGGGGTCTGGATGTCTCCAGCAGTGGCCCAGCAGCCTGATGCCTCCTCTTGTCTGGCACGTAGGGTCCTTCACAGCTCTTCTGGGTTATGGGGGCCTTGGGGAGTTCCCTGCTGCCTCTTCTGGCGTTCTCTGCAAGCTCGTAGATCCCTCCTCCTCCTCCTCCCCTCTTGTGGGGCAGGAGACCAGTGGCTCCTCCTGCAAAGCTGACAGCCACATGCGGCACCCCTACGCGCTCACTGCGCATCTGGGATGGCCCCCCCCACCCTGAGGGCCCTGCAGATTCCCACCCTTCCTGCAACCAGCCCCCCCAAAGCCATTAAACCACCCACAAGTCCTGCCCCAACAGCCCCACAGACCTCTAAATGCCTCCAAACCCTGCCGCAACATGGTCACTGACTCCAGACTTTCCCCTAAACTCTGTCCCAAAGCCCCAAACAATCCTAAAACCACTCCCAGAGCCAGTCCCCACAGCAGTGAGGTGTTCTAATAAATACGGGAGGTGATCTGTGTCTCCCCCTTGACTTGGTCCCACTTTAGAGAAAAGGGAATTTACAGCACTTCTTGGTGAAGAATCTTGACGGGTGGGTGCACAGCTGACAAACAGATTTTTCTCTCTTTTCTTCTGAGCCACCTCTTAGCAGCCTCTGTGCGTGCAAGAGGACTCTGTAAAGGTGGCTGACCTGGGATAATCATGCTGTGCACAATGCTTAAGGAGAACATTGACATAAAATTACAGGCTAAGGAATAACCTAAAAAAATAAAAGTCTCGGGAAAAGCCTAAGAGAGCACTGATGGGCTATGGGAAGCCCCAGTGATGCTGCAGAAAACAGCATGGGTTTTAGGCACCTCCTCAGAGCAGGAGAAATGTCTTACTCCAGCCCATAGGACAATGGGTGCTCTTAATTACCACCTTTAATTACCGAAAGTGTTGTGAAAGCAGAAGGGACTAGAGATGATGCATAGCAGGTTATGGACTATATGTAAAGTTTCAACAAACAACAGTCCCCTCTTCAAACAGAAACAGTTTAGTCTTAGGTAATAGATGAATGTGGCTTTGAGTAATGTGAAGAGAAGCAATTATGTCAATCACCCAGAAAGCCTTGGAGAAGTGGTCCAAGGATCTGATACCCTCACAGCCTCATCAGTCTTCTTGGTTTGTTTGGCAGGGTAGCCCACCGAAGAGGGGCATCTTGAAGAGAAGCAGCTAGACCTAGTGACCCAGTTGTTCATTTTGGTCATCACCTGTGAGGTCAGCATCCGAGCGTAAGAGGAATCTAGGAGCTGTATCAAAAAAGTAATAGGTTTGAAGCAGAGAGAGGCAAATCAAGTGCTGTTGTTCTTCCGTGTAGCTAAAGACTGAGAGACTTGTCGGTTAAGCGTGTGTATACAAGGGTTTGAGAAAGGATACTGAACAGTAACAATAATACTGAAGCAGAATAAAAATCAGGTTTCATGGAAGATGGTGTAGGTAAGTATTAGGTGATGTGCCTCCCTGTCTATTAACCTAGCCCTAATTGCTGTATGTCATGTTTCCAAACTGTTTACCCTGCAATGTATGATGCAAAGTGCTGTATTAAGACCTTTCCTTTAAGGAAAAGAAAAAAAAAAAAGAAAAGAACACGGTAAAGAGAAAAAGAACATGCATAAATCTAAGTAGTGTTTCACTGCAAGTAAAATGCAAGTTTATCTCTTTCTAACGGAGGTGGAACCAATGATAGGAAATGCTGACAAAGAGAAAAGCTGGACAAGCAGTTTTTTTGTGATTAATACTGAAGGGATGGGATGAAACAAGGAAGCCAAAATGCAGTTTAGCGGACCCTTGATATCACCAGAAACTGCTACAGAAGGAGGTGTTCTGGCATGGGTAACTAAGGTAACTCTTGATAATGACTGTTAGTTATTTCGGCCTCCCAGAGGCAGCACTGAGGACCAAGTAACCCGTTCCGTTTTGTATCATACGTGCATATATAGAAAGGGAAAGATATAATATTTAATTTTTAGATTAATTGCCATGGCTGAAGTTGAAGAGATCAGAAAAATGTAAGCAAGCTGAAGTAATGAAATCAAATGGAAGCAACTGAGAGCTGGAACCAACTCCATCGCCCAAAAAGGGAAAGCCCGTTCCTCCTGGCGAGGAAGGATCGCCGTTAATAGCGGTCGAAATAATAGATCACCAGCATACAATGGAAGGTCTGTACGCATTACAAAAAGTATGCTACGTACATGTATTTCTGCGTGTGTGACTTTATGCATCTATGATGCATCATACTTTAAGAGCTACAAGACAGCAAACTATTACCTTAGGGGAATGGTGGTCAAGTGGCCAGAGTTACTGAAGAGACAGAGAGACAGAAGTGTCCAAATTGTAAAGTTAAGAGAGCGCTTTCAGGAAGGCTCAGTTAGCGCAACCCCAGGTTAATTACCTGGCAATGGTACTTGGGGAAACGGGAAGACAGTAGATGGAAGAAAGGTTAAAGCCTTGTGGAGTTAAGGCTCCTTCTCATCAGTTCCAACTTAGAGCAGTTTTAGGAGGATTTAATTTCCTCCTGTAGTGTTAACATAGCTTTGCTGGTATCAGCAGACTGTGGTGGAAATTACTGGAAAGGAGTCAGGAACGGAACAAGGAACGTGAGGCTGCTTTCACTGAACTGGAAGAAGTGGCTGTAAAATCTGCTGCCCTCAAATTCCCAGGACAAGGCAAGCCTTTTTCAGTAATGCTTTCCACATCTGCTGAGTCCATGGGAGCAGCACCGTTAGAAAACAGCGGTAAGGGAAAGTGGGTGCCAGTAGCATCATCCTTACATCCCCTTTGGGGCCAGAACAAAAATTCTCCAGCTGTGAGAAAGACTGTTTAGCAGCAGTCTGGGCTGTAACTGTCTTTGAGACTTTCACCTTTGAGAGGACAGAGGCAATCCAATCTGCTCAATTCCCTCTGAAGTAGCTAATGTCAGGGAAGCGAATAGACAGCAGAGTATCATCTATCCAAGTGGCACAGCGGGCACTAATCTTAACGAGCGGGGCGCAGTGGGGTGAGGGGGTTTACTGTGCAAGTGTTACAAGAAGTGGCTCTTCTTGTGCGTGTCTGAATTGACAGAGCACGGTTGTGCCAAAAATGTGGACACAGGAGGCTTCTGAAAGATTAATCTCTAGCGGCTACTTAGTCTAACTTCCCTTTCACAGCAAGCCCGACTGTCGTCATAGCTTCCAAAACAGAGATTGGGGGAAGCGGTATTTGTGGCTTGCGTATTCTCGTTTACCTTGCTTGTGTGTGTATTAGATCCGCTTTTGTGCTTATAAACAGCTTTGGATTCTTATGATTCTCTGCAGAGCTTTGAATGGGGTTTTTTTTGTTTTTTTGCTTTGCTTTATACTTTTGTAGGGCGATAGATTTTACTATGCCTCCATCAACAAGCACTGGCTGACAAAGTTGTTATGTCCCAGCAGAGACTCTTAGGCAAGACGGAGGAGTTCAGCTACGCAGCCTGCCAGAAGAATGTCGCCTGGGAGGGGTTGCTAGCCTTGAGCTATAGGCGCTGGTGCATATGGCTCGTTCTGTCAGACATGAAGAGGTTTTCTTTGGCTGCAGAAATTTTAGCTTGGCTTTATACCCTATAGTGGTAATATTTTTGTATTTATAAATTGTGTTAATTCTAGGTGTTCAGAACATCGGGGAACGACTGTATGCCGCCATGAAGAACTACAGGCTCCCGCCCTCAGCCCTTTGTAAGTTATCACGTGTCAAGAGCAGCCAGGAGATTCCAAATGCCGATGGAAAGGTTCTCTGCCTGGTCCTGACGAGAAGCCTTTGGCCATAGGAGGGTCGGCCGCGTCCTTACCGGACTTGTGAGTAATAAGCCACAATTCACGGACCAGCAAAGGAGGGGGGGAATAGCGACTGGTAGCCCAATCACTACGGCATTGCTGTTGCTAGCGAGGCCACAAGGTGGCTGCTTAATGTCATAACAGCAACTTGGGACCCCAGAATAAAAACCGCTACAGTGCTTAGAGGAGGATCTGTGTTTGCCCAGGTTAGGGAACCATCATTAAAGCTTTGGGGGGGGGGGAAGAGCTCCAAAACGAGACTCTCCCAGTGACCTTGGTGGTTTGATTCATTTGCAGGCTGACATTCTGAGGGCTCGCAACTTGAAGAGGAGCGGCTCAGCCCATTTTGTTGATTTTGGTGATACTGTTTTAAGGAAGCATGTAAGTACAGAAGGGGTCTGGAAGGATTTTCAAACAAGACGGGAAAGAGCAAGGAAGACTGGAGAGTGGAAAAACTAGGTGCCATGGGTACTGAAGTTGTTAAGGGCTGAGAGAATTTGGGGTTAAGCCTCTGAAAGGGGCTAAGGCACAAGGAGTAGTAAAATACCGTGACTGAACACAAAGTTCCTCCCCAGTCTGTGCCTGTGCGCGCACCCTCGCTCTTGCAGATGCAGACACCCTGGAGCTGTAGGGAAACAGGCCAGCAGACCCACAAGTGGGCTTTGGGCACAGTGGTGTGCAGAGAGCTCTGCGTGTTTGGCAGGTGAACGGGGATGGAGAGTGGCAAGGGCTGTTCCAGGCTGTCTGGATTCATCCAGTTCTGCTCCCTGTCCCTCTGTCCAGCTCTCCATCCTTCTCTTTCTTTCCCCATGGCTCGGTCCGGTGCCCCATCCCTTTGTTTAGCTACTCTTTTCTCTGCCCAGCTGCCCATCCCTCTTGTACGTTTTCCATCCCTCTGTCAATACCTACATCCCTCTGACTGGCTCCCTGTCGCTCTATCCAGCTCCTCTTCCTCTCCCTATCCCACTACCTGCTCGCTGTCCTTCTGTCCGCCTCCCCATCCTTCTGCCGCTCTCATCTGTCTCTCTGTACCTCTCTTTGCCTCTCCAGCCCTCTGTCCTCCTCTACAGCCTTCTCTTGTCGGAGTGGGGGGACGGACCCGGAGTAACGATGAGTCTCAATATGAGTATGGTCGTTCTCCCTTTATTAGAGCTTACACAGAGTATATATAGACAAGCAATAAGCATGCACTAGCAATAGCTGTATGATTGGTTTACTTCTGTCCATGCACCTAAAGCGGATATATGATTGGTGCAAAGTTGCTGTTCATGTGAAGGGGCTTGTCGGCCCCCTCCTTTACTTGTTTACCACTACTTGCCTTTCCCTTTTGTAATGGTCTAGGAATGTTCAAGGACAGTTCACATAGCCGTGGGATCCTCCCTTCATCATGAAGGCAGGATTGCTCACTTCTAAGAGATCATGCCCTCTCTCGCTTAACCATTCTCCCACATTCTCTTTCTATTTCCCTCCCTCTGTTCAGCTCCCCATCCATCTATTGGCCTCCCTATCCCTCTTTTCTGCTGTTCTATCCCATCTCTCTGTCTGACTTTCCCTCCCTCTTTTTCTCTCCCCACCCTTCTGGCTGGTTCTTCATCCTTCTCTTTCTCTTCCCATTGCTCTGACCAGCTCCCTGTCCCTCTCTTCCAGTCCCCATTCCTCTCTCTGGTTCTCCCCCCTTCTCTTTTGCTGCCTGTCCCTCTGTCTGCCTCCCCGTCCCTCCTTTCCTCTCTTTATTCTTCTGTCCACCTCTGTATCTCTCTTTTCCCCTCTTCTGCTCCCCAGTCCTTTGTGCAGCCCTCCATCCATCTGTCTGGCCCTCTATCCCTCTCTGTCTATTCCTTTGTGCAGCACCCTTAACCCTGGGGCCAGGTCTCTAGTCTTCTCTTTCTTTCTCCATCCATCTGCCAAGCTCTTTATCCCTCTTTTCTTCTGTTCTGCTCTCTGTCCCTGTGCCCAGCTGAAGGTCTGTCATTGCTTTGTGTTTTGTCTGGTGTGGCAGGTGCCAAGAGGCAGTTGGCACTCAGCAGAGATGATCAGCAACACCCAGAGGGTCCCATCAATCTGCCTGGTTCGGGTCTTGTGAGACACCTCTGCAGGGACTTTGCGTGCTCGGCAGGCAAGTGGGTTGGAGTGTGGCGAGAGCTTTTCCGGGCTGACTGGATCCATCTGGTTCCACTCCCTGTCCCTCTGTCCAGCTCGCCATCCTTCTCTCTCTTTCCCTGTCACTCTGTCCGGTGCCAGCAGCGACCAGTGGGTCCCATCAGTCTGCCTGGTTCCAGTCATGTCAGACACCTCTGCAGTGACTCTGCGTGTGGAGGGCTGTGGCTGTGCAGTAGGGGAGCAGTAATGGGCCAAAGATGCAGTGGGGGATGGAGCAGGCAGTGAAGAGGCTCCTGGGGAAGGAAGGTGTCATGGAGGCAGAGAGCAGCAGAGGCTCCGAGTACTCGGGCGTTAGGACAGGTGCTCGTGGCAGGGCGCTCCGGAGCTGCTGCGGTCATCTGTCCTGCTCGTCGGCGCAGCCCGCAGTTCCTGCGTCTTGGCCGCCTGCGCGCAGACGGGGCTGCCGCGTGGTGCAGCTCGAGTCGTGATCGCAGCGCTGGCATCGAGCCCGCTTTTCTGTCAGGTCTGCCTTTACGCAAACCGGCGTCTTCCCTACGTCAGCCTTGCTCTGCTCCTCTTCCAGGAGCCTGCGCTCGACTCTGCTTTCTGGCACGCGGTCATGTCATAGGGCTTTCCAGCAGGGTCTGTCTGACTTGGGCCACTTGTGTTGTCCGCTAGGCAGCCTGAGCGAGTGAAGCAAAATCCTCCTCCTGGCACTGTCCCGGCCAGAGTCAGTTTCCCATCAGCTCAGTCTCTGCAGAGTTTGGAGTTTCTGGAGGCCTTAGTTTTTATCCTGCCTTGGCTGGACAGCGCTTTCTGAAGGTGTCTGTCAGTGGCAGTTTCCCTGAGGAGGATCATCTACCGAAGGCTGGAGGTGGCCAGGTGACTGAGCAAGCCTGATTGTATGTGAGGGTTGCTGTGACATCCCTGTGATGAAACGGAGCCAGAGAGGGTGACTGAAGGAGCACAGAGGGTCAGTCATAATTGCGGAAACAATTCCGGGCCTTGGACTAGGGAGTAGTTCTAGGAGGGCTGTGCCTCTCAGTAACCGTTCTGGCCGCTTTGCAGGTGCTGAAGCATAGTCCGGCAGTCGAAGGAGCGTTGTCACAGCTGGGAGCTCTGCGGAGCTCTGCAGCCGTCCATGGAGGACGAGCTCTGACTTGCAGCGTGGACACAGCTACGTCCTGGGGCTGCACTGTATGTGAGCAGGGCTGGGAGGTGGAAGCTGGTTTTGCCCTCGGTGGTTACTGGTGTCATTGGCTGTGGATGTTTGCCCATGGAGCTGAGAGGACCAAAAATATTAATGGTCTGTAAGAGAAATGAATTAGTGCTTGCGGTGTTTCAGGTAGGTTCAGTGGAAGTGCAGCTTAGTGCAATCCAGTGGCGTAATTCTTGTACGTGCTCACATTTGAATGGTGGCTAAAACCGAGCCTATAAACAGCAGCTGTAACATGATTCTGGTGCGTGTCTTGCTGTTCTGCTGCCCTTCTAAACGAAGGGGAAACTTCTTAAGCTGTGGGCAAACCCCTTGGCTTCTCTGTACTGTTCTCATGCTCATGGGTGCTTTGGTGTTTCTTGCTTAAAGCTGAGGCTTTGAAGTTTTTCACTTAAGGTTTATTGTTTAGTTTGTTGTTGAGGGTCTGTCGCTCAGGGGTTCTGCTTTGGCCCCTCCTTTGACCTTTTAGTTTCCCCCTGCAAACCTCTCTTGGCCCTCCGCTCCCCTTAGCACCCCTCTAGTGCACTCTGGACTACTCTTTCTGCCTTCTTTGTGTCCCAGAGCTGTCTTCTGGCCCTCAAGTCCCCTTAGGACCCATCTAGTCCGCTCAAAACTCCTCCTGAGGCCTTTGTTATGCCCCGGAGCCCTGCTTTGCTCCTCCAGCCCTCTCAGCGACCCTCTAGTCTGCTCAGGACCCCTCTTTTGGCCAAAATCATGCCCCAGAGTCCTCTAGTGGCCCTCTAGACCCCCTAGGACTCCTCTAGTGCTCTCCGGACCCCTCTTTGAGTCAAAATCGTGCCCCAGAGCTCTCTTCTGGCCTTCCAGCCCCCTTTAGCACCCCTCCAGTCTCCTCAGAACCCTTCCAGATGTCTTCCCTGTTCCCCAGAGTGATTTTTTGGCCATGTAGGCCCCTTAGGTCCCCTCTAGGGTGTTCTGGACTGCTCTTTTGGCATTCCTTTTCCCCCAGAGCTGTCTTCTGGCCCTCCAGCCCCCTTTTGGACCCCTCTAGTCCCCTCTAGTGCCCCGGACCCCCTCGCCTGGGGGTCCCTCTGCAGCCGTGCCTGGCCCCCCCCCAGCAGCCCTCTGTGAGGCGTCGGGCCCCCCCATGGGTCACAGTGGCCCCCACAGGTCACAGTGGCCCCCACGTGTCACAGTGGCCCCGCGGGTCCCCTCTCCCTCCCGGGGCCAGCGCTGGCCCAGTGGCTCACGACTCCCACAGGAGGAGGTGCTGGTGGAGCAGTGCGTCCGTCCAGGGAGTCCTGCCGCGATGGGGGTGCTGCGAGCGCTCCGAGGTGGGTGCCGGCACCACGCTCGGCGCCCTGCCTGCCGGCACGCTGGTGGGGGTGACGGGGACCTGCCAGTGCCCGCGTTCCCGGCTCGGGGAGAGCCGAGGTCACCCGCTTGGGGCCAGCACCAAGCTGCCCCGGGCTGCTCTTCTCCAGGCTGCGCAGAGCTGGCTCCACCAGCCTCTCCTGTCGCCCCGTGCTCCGGCTGGGGAGATGTTTGCCCCGACTCGGGGCCAAGCCCCGCAGCTGCCGGAGCGATGCAAATCCTCCGCTGCTTTCCTTCCAGGTTTCTTCACTTGTGTACGTCCCCAGTCCAGACCTGCACGTGGCGAGGACGGCGGCAGGGTTGCCGGGTCGGTTCCTGTGGCCATCGCTACCTTTGCCGCCATGGTGACTTCTCTGTTGGACCGGCTGCAAGACGCCAAGGTGAGGCGGAGGCATCCTGCAGGGCTCCATGGGGGTTCGAGGGCTCCTGGCAGCACCCCGGCTTCCCCGGGTGCCGAGGGCTGATCTCGCCTGACAGCGCCCCTGCCCTGCTGCTGCACCTCGTCCCAAAACGCTGATCCTGATGGTGGCGCTGGGCAGACGCTCCCACACACCCTCCTTTCCCGCAGGAGGTGTTGGCGTCCCCGGGGTTAGGGTTAGGGTTCGGGTCAGGAAATCCCAGCGCAGGCTTTCTCGCCCGCTCCCAACGGCTGCGCTGAGCGGTGCCGGTAGTTCATCCGCGGCGTTGGCGTAGCAGAGCTGCTGTGGGGCAGCACGTCCCATCGCTGCCGTGTGCGGTGTGTCCCCAGGGTGGCAGAGCGGAGACCTACCGCGAGCTGGAGAGCGTCTTGTGGGGCGACGAGAGCCGTCTGCAGAGCTCTGTCGTGGACAGAGTGATAGCGGTGGCGTGCGAGGACCTGCGAGTGTCCCAGGTGAGCTCGTTCTTGCTGAGGGTGACCCCGGACGCCAGCGTCCAGCCCGGCCATCCTACGGAGAGGCTTCGGGATGCGTCCTGGCGGGGGGTTGGGGCGGTGACACAGAGCTGTGCAGAGAGGTGGGGGCGGACTGTTTGTGAGCGAGGGACAGTCGGAGTCAAGTTCCCGGTTCCTTGTCCTGCCTGGAGGCCAAGCCGTGGCAGACGGCGGTTGTGCTCCTGCCACACGCGAGCTGCTGTCTTCCAGGGTGCGACGGCCGCCGTGAGGACGGCGGCTAGTGACGTCCTGGTGGCGCTGGCCCGCTCCCACTTGCACGACGTGGTGTCAGCGCTGCAGGGCCGCCTGAAGGCCATGGAGGAGGTGTTGGAGGAGTTCATCCTCATCACCCTGCGCAACCTCGCTGCTCGCTATGGTACGGCCCCCCCAGACCGCTGCTCCGGGTTACAGTGGGTGCCAGGCGGGAGACGGTGTTCCTGCCCCTGCCCAAAACGGGCTGGGCTGGGCTGGGCTGGAGGGAACCCACCGGAGACCAAATGTGCCAGACTCTGCCCCGCACTGTCCTCCCCGTGCCCCAGGGCTTCCCCATGCCCCTCGGGGAAGGCCGCCAGCGCACAGGTGCCCTGGCAGGACCCTTCCCGTGCCGGGGCCTCCCCCAGCGCTGTGGCAGCTCTCCCGTCCCCCTGCCCCCAGCACGGCCCCGTAGCCCTGGCCCTGGCCTGGCAGTGCTGCCAGGGGATGGAGCCCGCGGGCCGCAGCGGCTCTGGCTGACCGGGGCCATCCGTCCCTGCCCTCTCCGCAGCCCTGCAGTGCGTGCCCTTCGCGGAAACGACGCTGTCGGCCCTGCGCGGCGTGCTGAGCATGGTGGGAAGCGGCCGGATGCTGAGTGCCGTCTGTGGTGGTGAGCGTCAGCGCTGCGGCAGGGCCTGCGGGGAGGGGAAGGGGAGGGGGCGGCCCTGGGCGCCTCGCCGGGGTCTCGGGGCGAGCACGGCAGGGCTGAGCCCGCAGCGAGCTCCGGCCTCGGCAGCTCCAAACTGCCCTGAACATGCAGGAGCGGTGGGTGCCGCCGGGGTGTCTGTGGGCAGGCCGGGCCGGCGCTCCTTGCAGCTGCCCCGAGCAGCTCCTGGGTCCCTTCCCGGCCTCTGCTCCCGCGCTTGCCTCCCGGTTTTACCTGCCTTTGGCTGAGCTCTGTCCAGTTCTGTTTCCCCCCTGCTCCTCCCTTTCCCCCAGGGCAGCCTGGGTTTGTGTTTGTGGGCTTTAAGGGAGAGCGCAGGGAAGAACTGCCAAAGCCCCCAAGCTTGTGCTGAGGGGCAAATGTTTGGGAAGGGAGAGGCAGGGCTGCAGCAGGCAGCGGTGGAGGGGAGCGAGGCTGTGCGGAGGAGGAGATGTGCTGGGGCGGAAGAGGGGAGAAACAAGGCAGCGTTTCAATCCAGCCGTCTCAGACCGTGGCACAACGTGTCCCTGAAGGCAGATCTCCTCGCAACCTGCGCCCCGTCGAGCCTGGCCTGGGCTTAAAGCAGGCCTGGGGGCCGGTGCGAGGTCTCCTGCCAGTCAGGCTTCGAGGCGATCCTGTTTCCCTTCTTGTGCTGCAGCTGTGGAGCAGTGGTGCAGAGGGATAAGCATGTACTTGCGCGAGGGGGAGAAGTGTGCCTTCCCTCGCCTGGGGGCCGCCCAGCTCTGCACCCCTGTTTACCCGCTCTTCTGCTACGCGGGCAGGAACTGGCGGGGCTGTGAGCAGGAGGAGGTGAGTGTTGCTGCTCTCGCAGCCGTGGGCAGCAGCAGCTGCCTGTGGCGGCCCCGAGCCGGGAGCCCGGAGGCCAGGGGCTCCCTGTCGGGAAGGAGCCAAATCCTGGAACCTTTTGGCGGGGCAGGCCAGGGGTGCTGGGAGGAAATGCTCTCTGTGCTGGCAAGCGAGCCCTTCTCACCAGGGGCGACAGGGAGGGGAAAGCCCCATGCGGGAAGGGCGGGCTGGTGTCTGGGGGAGGCGAGTGCTGGAGAGACCCGCAGTCCTTGACACAGTGTGTCACCGTCCCCCGGCAGGTCAAGCAGGCGGTGCTCAGGGCGATGGGTGCCATGATGGGTGTCCTCCTGCACGCGGAGGAGCACCGCGAGCACGTCTGGGAGCAGCTCCTCTGGCTCCTGCACCAGTATCGCGACGTCTGGGACCCCTTGGGGGTGACCACGGTGAGGCGTTGTGCGGGGCACAGCATGTCTGGGGGCCGTCGGGGAGCTATGGGGTGCCGGGAGGAGCCGGGGCCCTTTGAGCAAGAAAGGGGGAACAGGGGCCTGGGGCTTCCCAGGCTCTTGCTGGAAGAAACCAGCAAGGCGGGAGGCCCAGGAGGCAGCGGAGAGTCACTGGGGCGAGTGTCTCAGGAGGGGAGGCTGCGCCGCCTCCTGGGGCTGGGGGCGCGCGAGGAGCTCTGCCCTCGCGCCCAGGGCCACGTCCAGCCCCTGTGACAGGGAAAGGTGCGAGGGGGGTGATGTGCCGGGAAAGGCCATCCCGGTGGGGCCACACAGAGGAGAGAGACCTCGCAGTGCCGCTCTGCGAGAAGGACGAGCCAGAAGCTCCGTGCGGGGCTGGGGTTTCCCTGGAAGTGGGTTCAGGCCGTGGCGCCTCCCAGCAGTGCTGGTTTCTCCCTTTCTGGGCGGCTCGCGGTGACAGCCGCCCTCTCCCTCCCGCACTCCTTTGCAGACTCTCGGCTATTTCCTGGGGGCCGTGGCAGGCGTTCAGACCCACGTGCCCCGGGCCAAGCTTCTGGCCGTCAATGCTGCTGTGCACCAGCAGGTAAGGTGTGACGCTGCATCGCTGGCCTGGGGCTCCTGGGCCGCCTCGGCTGCTGCACAGCTCTGCGTGTGCCCGGGGCTCTGGGCTTTGGCTGTGGGTCCGTGCCCAGAGCTGCTCGTGAGACGAGAGCTGGCAGTGCAGTTTCTTTGCTGTCCCTTTCCATGCCAATCCGGCTTTCTCTGAAACGCGCCTTGTTCCCACAGCTCTGCGACGTGATCGAGCTGCCCAGCCCAGAGCACAGAGCAGAGCTGTGCTGCTGCATCACGCTGCTGGGTAAGGAGAGGAGAGCCAGCGCCGCGCCACCGTGTCCCGGCAGCTCTTTCGCAAACCTGCCCGTGTGGGAAGACACTGGTCACTAATGCCAAGCGTGATTTCTTCCCCACAGCCCAAATATGCCCAGAGGAGATGATTGTCTTCCTATACTGCAAGCTGAGGAATGGGAGCAAGGCCGATCGCGTGGCAGCCGTGGAAATGCTGCAAGCTCTGGTGCGCTCTGACGGTCAGTAACATGGGCCGGAGTACTGGAGTCCCTACTCCATTGCTGGGATGCTGCTGCTTCCTCTGACATCCCAATCTGGCCCCGCTTTTCTGTCCCGCTTGTGTACAAAAAGCTGTGGAGCCGTGACGAATCCCTCCGGAAATGGGGGCTCGGCCTCAGCGCAAGCCTCTCCTTGTCTCTTGCAGCCCCCGACACAAGGGAGAAGCTGCCCCTGTTTGCCAAGCTTGCGCAGTCTGTGTGCCGCGACACCACGGCCCAGGTGAGCTGGTTTGGGCAGGGCCGGTGCTGCCGTGGGGGCAGAGCAGCCCTTTCCCCGGGGCAGAGCCTGGCGAGGCCGTACCAGGAGGCAAAGGCAGGACTGGGGGCTAGAGCCCAGTGGCGGCCACGGAGCGAGGGCTGCTGCTGCACCCTTGTCGCCTCGGCCCGGCCAGAGGGGCTGCAGTGCCGCAAAGGCAGCTCCCCTCGGGGTTTGGGCCGGGGTCGTGACTGCGGCCTCCCCGGCAGGTGAGGAGGGAAGTGCTGCATTTCATTGGGGAGCTGCTGCACTCCAGTGCCCCGGGCTGCTCGGCGTGGGACGTGGTGGGGCACATCTTCAGCGAGTTCAGCCGGGCCTCGGGCAGACTGGTAAGGGCAGAGCGCGGCGCCGGGGCTGCCATGCCCCAGCGGTGCCGCACTGCCGTGGGCATCCCTGGCAGCAGGGAGCCCGGTGCAGCAGGACCAATAGCGCCGGTGCTGCGGTGGGAGCGGGCCTCCCTGTCATCGTGCGCCGCAAGGTCTGGGAACAGGCAGTGACGAGTGTTTCCCATCTCTGTCTCGCAGGCGACAGGAAAACTTTGCGCAGTGGAAGCCCGGGAGGAAAGGGCTATTCAGTGCCTGTGCGTGCACGTCCTGGGCACGCTGGACATCTCTGCAGGAGCAGTGGCCAAAGTCAGTCATCCTCTCCTGCTGCTGCTGCTTGTCTGGGGACACTTTTCCTCGCCCTCCCCGTGGCCCGAACCTCTCCCCGACAGGCTGCAGAGCTCGTGCAGCTCACGGAAACGCTTCCGTCCTTTCCGTCTGCGAGCTCCCTGAGCGGTGGGGTTGGCGGTGCCCGAGGCTTTCCCCTGTGCACCGGGACTCCCCATCTTAGCCACTAAAGCAGCCAAGAAGAGCTGGGGTTGAGCTGTGTGGGGCCACACTTGCTCGTCCAGCGCGTCTGCGCTGCCTGGAGCACCGCTGGGCGCGCTTGGCTGCGTCCCGCAGAGGAGCTGTAGGGGCTGGCGGGGCCGTACGCCTCCTGCGTCCCCTTGCAGCGGGGAGGTGAACTGCCCCTGGGGTGGGCTGTGCCGGCAGCTCTCGCCAAACGGGCAGCCAGAGGGAGGGGGAAAGCGGCATGAAGCAAGGTGGGCGAGAGGGAGAGAAGGTGGAGGAGGAAGTCGGGGTGAGACTGAGTTAGGGAAGGAGCGAGGCCGAGGGGCCGGTGCCGAGAAGCGGCAATGACAGGGGAACTGGGAGGGAGAGGCAGAAATGCCGGCGTGCCGAATGGCCTGGTTCTTGCCTGCAGCTCCTGTGGCCGAGGCTGCTGCGGTACGTGGTGCCAGCCGAGTACACGGGCATGCTGGTCCCACTCTGCCGCTGTCTGCGTGCCCTGGCCGAGAGACAGGAGAGAGCAGAGCGCGAGGAAGAGGAGGCGGCGCCCGAGGCCCTGGAGTCTGAGGAGCAAGGTGGGGAGCAGAAAGACCTGGCGCGCTGGGCTGGGCTGGGTGGGCGCGGGGCAGCGCGTGTCCCTGTGTCCCCTGCCAGCCCCACACAGGAGGCCCGGGGCAGCGCAGGGCAGAGCGGTGCCCGTTGCTGGGTGCGAGGGCTCTGCCCCGCGTGCCCCTTCCCTGGCAGAGCTGCCTGGTGCTCCTGCATCCAGCTCTCGCCGGACCCGGGGGCTGGTTCCTGCCGTGCCGGAGCTGCCTTTGTCAGTAGCTGTTCAGCGCGGGATCCCGGCAGGGCTGGTGTGGAGGCAGCACAGCCGGGGTCCCCTTCAGCCCCGCGCGAGGGTGTGGGACGTGGCGCGGGCAGGGCACGGTGGGGCTGGGCATCTCACGCAGCCTTTCTTTCTGCCCACAGCTGCTCTGCCGGCTCCCCAGGCCCTGCTGGCTCGCCTGCTGGTGAGTAGCGGGGCCCCGGGGAAGAGCTTTTGGGGCCGGAGCGAGGGGAGAGGGTGGGAGAGATGGTGCCGAGGCCGGTGCCGGGCACCCCGGGAGGAGGCAGGAGCATGTTGGAGGGTGCCTGAGCCTCCCTGCCCGTCGGAGACTCCCGCTCCTCCTGGGGGATGGCAGTGCCCAGGCGAAGCCATCGGCTGCCTGCTGCCAGCCAGGGCAGTGCCGACTTCCCTGCCTGCCTGCCTGCGGGGCAGCCGCGGCTCCTGGGGCAGGTGTGAGCCCGTCTCTCTCCTGCCCTGGCCTAGGTGGTGGCGGCGGTGGCTCCGCACGCAGGCGGTGGCCGTGGAGCCGCGGCCCTGCAGCTGCTGCAGGCGCTGCCCGGCACGATCCACGGAGCCGTGGGGGCGAGCTGGGCCGCGGAGATCCCCCTGCTGCTGCAGCACCTGGCAGGTAAAGTGCCGGCGGGAGGGAGAGGCTGGGGGCGGAGGGGGCAGCAAAATGCTTCAGCTCTCCAGCCTGGTGGAGGGCAATGGTCCCGGGTTTGCTGGCGCTTGTCAGCCCCGTGGCCTGGGGCTTTGGGGCGTCAGACTGCAAAGGAGACCCCCGGGCTCTCCCGTGCTGCTCGCTGGGATAACAGCGAGGACTTTGCTTCCTCGGGCTTTGCAGGAACAACCGCCAGCTCCCTGGACGCGGCCGAGTGGGAGAGCCTTCTGCTGAAGGTACGACGTTCCTGAGGGGGTCCCAGCTGGATGGGGCAAACGAGGGGGCAGGAAAAGCGGTGGGAGGAACCTGGGGGCTCCCTGTTCGGGCACCGAGCGGCACGGGCACTTCCCGAGCCCCCGGCACCTGCCCTGGCCATGGGTGCTGCCCGCTCGGAGGAGCCGCTCTCGGCACGTGGGGCACGGCTGAGCACGAAGGCAGCCGAAGGCCGGGGCAGGGGCTTCTGGAGTGGCCCCATGCCGTGGCACCGCCTGCTTCTGGCGTGTGCGGAGCCCAGGGGACTCAAGTGGCGCGTTAGGGGAAGAGCGAGAGGCAGGTTGCAAGAGGGGCGGGTGGGGAGACGGACTGTCGTGAGGGGGAGCTCTGCCCCGACAGTCTCTAGGGCCACTTGGATGTACAAAAGGCCCTGGCCAAGGGCAGGGGAGCGTTTGCTTCATCTCCCGCTTTGCCCTAGTTTCTGCGAACGTCGCTGGAGGTCATCAAGAGTGAGGCCTGGACCGTGGGCCTGAGCCGGGAGCTGAGCCGGCAGCTGGGCAGCTCTCCCCGCCTGTCCTGGGAGAAGGTTTGTTCCCTGCGTGGCGTCGCTGCCGCTCACGCACCCCGAGGGCTGCGGCGGCAGAGGAGACGCAGGAGGCTCAGGCCAGGGCGAGGGCTGACGGTGGCGCTCTGCCCCATGGGCTGGTTTCCCTGCTGCCCGCTCTTTCCCCAAGAAGGTGCTCGCGCTCCCCTCTGTGCTGGGCTGGTGGCAGGGCTGGGCTGGCCACCGGCCGCTGTTGGGGCTGGCGCCATGGGCACCGGCACAGTGGGGCTGCCGTGGCCTGGCCCTCTCCCGCCAGGCTGGGCTGTCACCGCAGCTGGGGCTCGGTCTCTTCTCTTGCAGCGGTTCCTGTACAAGGCTCTCGGCACGGCCCTGGCAGCTTGCGGGTGCCTCCGCCACGTGCGAAAGCAGACGCTGAAACATCTGAAAGCAGCCAACTTCCTGGAGCTGTGGGAGGCACAGGTGAGGATTTCTCGTGTCGCCCTGCTTTCCCGAGTGTCCCCTGCGTGTCCCTGGTGCAGAGGGGCCCTGCATGCCCTGCTCCAGCCCTTGCTGGCGTTCTGTTCACGCCCGTTTCCCTGGGGAAAGGTCCTGCCTGGCTGGTGGAGCCGGCCAGGGCTGGGCGTTGGGGCTGGAGCGACTCCCCGTTTCTGCTGCGTTGCAGGGAATGGTTTCAGTTGTGTCCCGCTGTGCCGAGAGCCACTTCCAGCTGGCCTTGTCCTCGGTGAAGGAGTTCACGGGGACTTTGAAACACCAGAAGGTAAAGAGCCTGTGGTGGTGGTGTGGGGAGCTGCTGGGAGGTGCATGGGGAGCTGCACCACCGGTCGGGTGCAGGGCAGCTCTCGCCTCGGGAGCGTGTGGAGTCCTGGGCACAGCGGGGCCGCGGGCTGACGTCTCGGTGCTTCTCTGGCGACCTCCCAGCAGAGCGACACGGTGAGGACCCACGCTACTCGCGCTGCGCTGATGGTGACATATGGCCAGATGGCGCTGCGCGCCCCGAGGGAGCAGCTGCTCGCCCACGTTGAGAGAGACGTGGTGGGGAACGTCCTGCAGCTCTACCGAGAGGGCTGCCAGGTGGGTGCTTGGGGCGCGGGGCAGAGCCGGCCGGGTGCCGCCGGCTCCAGCCTCTCCTTGCCCTTCCCATGTGCACCTCTCCCGTCGCAGCCGTGCCAGCACTGCTCGCCCTGCTCCCTTGGGCAGGGGTCCGCAGGGTCTTTCCGGCCGGCAGCGGGGCAGCTGCTTCCCTCCCCTTGGGAGGCTCCTTCCCAGGAGGGGAGAGAGGTTTCCTTGCTGGGGCGCAGGTGCCGAGCTGGGGTCCGCGGGGTTCCCGGAAGGCATAGTGTCCTCCCCATGCTGTGCTTGGAGGCAGATTCCCCCCAGCCCTGCTGCTCTTTCCACCCTCGGACCTTCGAAGCGCTCAAAGTGTGTTTTTCTCCTCTGGGATCAGGATGCACAACTGAAGCTCTCCCTGGCGCAGAGCGTCACTGAGATCAGCCTTGCCATCCAGGCTGCGGTCACCGGCCCCGGGTTCGAGCTCTGCTGCAAGCGGGAGCTGCTGCAGACCCTGCTGGTGAGTGCCCAGAGCTGGGACTGTTGCCCAGGGCAGCTGTGGGCTCTGCATTTGCGCAGAGGTGCAACGGTCTCCCGGGGCATTGCACAAACTCCCACGGGCCCCGAGCCATGTCCCAAACCGTTGGGGGACATGGGTGCTGGCGCTCGGGGCTGTGGCGGGGAAGCGTGGTGCATCCGGGCGCCAGGGAGCTGCCGCCTCGTCCCACGGGACCCTTGTGGGAGCCGTGGGGGTGGCGGGGCCGGTGCCTGCGGGGTCTGGCAGAAGAGCCTACGGCCAGGACGGGTGGGAGGGCTCTCCCGCGCTGCTGCCCACTTTGCACGTGTCTGCCTGTGACTTGCAGGAGGTGATTCAGGAGGAGCCCCAGGAGTCCCCGGTGCACCCCCGGGCCCTCGTGGCCATGAAGCAGTTGAGGTAGGGTCTGTCCCTGGGCTGTGGGAGTCGCTGCGTGTCCCAGCCCAGCTGGCTGGTGTGGCTGGGGCTGCGGGCGTTGGATTTGGGGCTGTCGATGGGGACAAAGGCAGTCCTCTGACTCGCTCTGGAGAGTGCTAGTAAGCCCCTTCTCTTTCTTCCCTCCCTTTTTTCTCCTGGCAGCAAGCTGCAGCCCCATCTGAGCAGGGAGGAAAACTGCAGCCTCCTGGCTCAGTGCTGCCAGGGCGTCGTGTGCCTTCGTCGCCCGGAGCAGACAGACGTGAGAGGGGAGATGGCGGCGGCTGCTCCACGCACCCTGGTACCTGCCGGCCCTTCTGGGCCGCCCCTCGGTGGGGGCCCAGCTCCGGGCGCCCTGCGCTCTGGCAGCTGCTGGCTGCGCTGGCATCTCCGTGGGGTGCCCAGCCTCAGTCCCCCTTTCTGGTGTCAGGGTGTGCAGGCGCCCTCTCTGCGAGCGCTGGGCCAGTTCATGGCAGCCCTTCTCCGCGCAGAGCTGGTCTCCATCTGCCTCAAGGACATGGTGCAGGTGAGTGTCCCCGGGGCGGTAGGGAAAGCGTCACCGCTGCCAGAGTGGGGCAGAGCCGTGGGGATCCCGCCTGCAGGGCTGGTCCAAGGAGGGGATCTTCCCTGTAACTAGGTGCAACACCCAGATTGGTGGACAGTGAAATGGTCCTAGTTTCAGGCTCCCTTGCCCTGATTTCACATCCAAGCTCTTCCCATCGGCCACAGCTTCCTTGCAGGCAGCTCGCAGTGTCCTGCAGCCCCCTAGACCAGCCAGAGCCTCTCCCCAGCCGCAGTTGTGAGCGAGGGGCGCTGCACAAGTCAATGCTGCCCGTGGCGAGAGCAGCCTGGGCTGAGGCTGGAGCAGGGAGGTTCCCGTGGGGAAGGGCTCCTTGCCCGGGGCCGGGGCACCCGGAGAGACTGGGGCTGTGGGGTGGCAAGGCCGGGAGGGGAGGGGGCTGGCGAGGGTCATTGGGCAGAAAAACGCCCATGGTGAGACAGGTCTGCCCGTGCCCAGGTTCTGCGGCGCTGGCTTGCCTCGACCCACGCGTGCGAGCGGGAGAGGGCCCTGCAGGTGTGCGTCCAGCTGCTGGGCGCTTATGAAGACGGACGCGAGCACAGGGTGAGCGGGGACGCCACGCACAGGGAGCTCTGCCTCGGCGGGCGCCGGACTTCGGGTCTCCCGGGGCCGTGGGGCAGCCCCTCGTTCACCCCTGGCTCAGCCATGGCTCGGGGGGCAGCACGGCCAGGAGAGGGCGAGCAGCCGCGGGGCTGACGGTGACCTTTTTGCCTGCCTCTTGCTCCCGCAGCGAGACCGCACCTGCGAGCAGTTCGGCTCCCTGGCGGGACTGCTGGGGCCTCTGACGTGCGACGTGTCAGCCGTGTCCCGACAGCGGGCAGCAACCTGCCTTGGCCACCTGCTCCAAATAGGAGGTGAGGAGAGCGGCGCAGGGCCGTCCGCCACTGCTGTCTGAGGGCAGGACGTCGTCCCCGGCGCCAGGGACCGTCCCCCTCCACGGCTGGCCCCTCGCCTGGCTCGCGAACCCACTGTGCCATGTTGGGGGGGCCCTGGCTTCGCGTGGCCTTCGCCGCCCTCCCTCAGATCCTCTGTTATCCGCACGTGGGGCCAGAGGTTCGCTCCCCGCAAACGTGACTCCCCTTTCTCCCAGCTCCAGCTGAGACCACGGACGTGGTGCCCTGGACCAACGAGATCGGGCACCTGCGTGAGAGACTCGGCACCGTCACCTCCGAGTCTCTGCTGGCGACCTCCGCCAACATCGCGAAGGTAACTGGCCCCTGAAACGTGGGGTGGGGGCCTGGTGACGGGCTCCTGCCCCTCTCCCTGCTCCCTGCAGGGTCTCGCGCCATTCCCCGAGTGAGCTGTCGCGTGGGGACATGTGGCGTGAGCATGGAGCAGCAGGCTGGAGATGTGTCTGTCCTTTTGCTCCACGGCAAAGGAGCAGATGCCATGATGTGTGTGTGTGTGTGAGTGCACTGCTCTCAGGACATGAGTTTTGCATCTGAGCAACCTGGGACGTGGTCTCTTGTGTTTCTGATTTCTCCCCAGCTTGTTTGCAAGTATTTCCCCCGAGGCCAGGCCACAGACTTCGTGAGCACTGTCGTGGAGAGCTTGCTGTGCGCCAGGCGCGTGTGTGCGTGGGCCGCTGGGCGGTGGACGCTCACCTTTCTGGGGGAGTGCGGAGAGCAAATATTCCAGGAGGAGGTAAGAGAGGCATTTTTTTGCATTCGCCTTTGGCTGTTCTCTGTTGTTGGCTGTTGGCCCCGAAGAAGGACGGGGAAAGGACGCACCGAGCCGTTCTTTCTCGCCTTCCTCCTTTCAGGTGCCCGAACTCGTGCGCATCCTTTACACCTGCCTGCAGAGTACCCGGCAGAGCACTCGCAGGCGCTTCGTGCTGCGGGCGATGTTCCTCCTGGTCCGCTCTCACCAACAGCCGGTGCTCAACAGCCTCCTCCAGAAGCAGCTGCCCACAGACAGGTCTGCGCACTGGCCCTTCCCCCTGCCGTCAGACCCAGCCCCGGGGCGCGCCTGCGTGGGGGGTCCCGGTCGGAAGCAGGTGGTTTTTCCCCAGGAAAGGCTGAGCACTGCAGGACCATGGGCCAGTGTCTCTGTCCTGACGCGGGCCTTGCCAGCCCCGTTGCAGACAAGGAGAGCGTTTGGCCTCTTGTGAGGACGTCGCAGGTAGCTGAGGATAGGGGCTCACGGGCAAGCGTCTGTTCCCTTGCAGCGACACGGTGGAGGTGTGGAGGAGCCTGGGGAGAAGCGCCCTGGGACGCCAAATCCTGGAGCGCTTAGCCAAAAAATTGAGGGCAGCTGGAAAGAGCAGCCACGGGAGCGACTGCTGCACTCAGGAGCTGGGCAGCAGCCAGGCTGCCCTGGAGCCTCGCACGGTACGGTCAGCGGCAGAGGCATTAGTGCGGCTTCGCATCTACTTTCCAACTCGTGCTTCAGTGCGAGGGAGTTTTGTGCCCTGTGCGAGCGCCGGTGGAGCCTCGCAGGGTGCTGTGCCGGGGCGGTGGCAGCGTTAGCGGTGTGGGGAGCCAGGACAGTTTGCTGTTGCTGGGCCACACGGCCATCGCCGCAGTGAGAATTGGAGACAGTAAAAGCCCCCAGGCTGGCAGGGGGACGTGGCCGGTGGGAAAGCCCTTGTTTTACCAGGTGGTTCTTGGCTGAATTTCTCTGTAGATCACCCGCGCCCTCTCCGAGGTAGTGTCCGTCCTGCGGAGCAAGAGGCTGGTCCAGCACCTGCTTCCCTGCCTGCTTCCCAGCCTCCTGGGGCAGGTCAGCGAGACGCTGGGGGAGGAGATGGCGCTGTCCCTCGGGGAGCTGGGGAGCGATGACACACCGGGCAGGTGAGGAGGGGCAGGGGCAGGGCTGGCCTGTGGCCCGGGTCTTTGCTCGTGTGGTTCGTGGCCTTGCAGGCGCGCCCGACTGTCCCGCTGGCGCTGGGCTGCCTCCGTGGGGAGGCAGGACTGGTCGCTGCAGGGCAGCGCGCCTGGGGATTTGGCCGCAGCGTGGCCGTTCCTGCCCGTAGACTCTGTGTTGCCGGCCAGGGGCTGTCGGGGAGCTCCCCATAGCGCCGTGCTCTGCCCGCACTCCCGCTGCGCAAGGGCAGGAGCAAATCGGTGCTGTGCGCCGCCTGCAAGGTGCTCTCCACAAAGCGCTGCTTAGCAGAGCCGCTGGGGATTGCCCTGGGCATCTGGCATGGAGTCAGCCGAGGGAGCCTGGGTTTTCTCCTGCCGTCCATGGGTTTGGGGCAGGACAAAGGATGAAAATGCCAGTTTTTGGTTAGCTTGAGACTTGAAGGCTGCGGAGTGTCATTTCAGGGGTACTTTGCCTCTCCCTCAGTGGAGTTTAGGATGAGCGAACAAACAGCTCCCATAGCAGCGGAGCTGTTCTAGCTCTGCTAAAGGGAAATCTTCCCCCAAACTTCTGTGACCGGAGATTTCTTGGGTTTTTTTTTTAACCAGACTATTTGTGGAGGCAATGGAGCTGGTGCTGGCAAAATGCCTGGAGGAGCGATGGCTGCAGCTGCTCCGGGAGCAGGGAGTGTGGGCGTCCCTGGCAGACCCCCGGGCTCACACCACTGGCGTGTGTCTCCTGGCGAGGTGAGAGCCGCCGGGATGCGCCCTGCCGTGTCGTGGGGGCTGTCCCGGGGAAAGGGCTGCTGAGACCTTCCTGAGCGCCCGGGAGCTCTGCTGAGGTGCAGAGCAGCATCTGCGTCAGAGCGGGAAAAGTTGGGAGTCGCGGCCCGTGGCCGTCCCGCACGATCGCGTGTCACGAGCCTGCTTGTGCTTTGTGCGCAGTGTGCTGCTCCGCGCGGAGCTTGTCCCGCAGCGCCTGGTGCAGAGCCTCTTCCCGTGGTTGGATTCGCGCTCGGCCAACCTGCGGCTCACGGCCACGGCTTTCTTTGCTGAGGTGAGGCAGCAGCGGGGCAGGGAGGGCTCGGAGGGGTTCCTGCGTCCTGCCTGGCGTGAATCGCGCCCGATGCTAGTGGCCATGTGGCTTGATTGCAGCTGATGAAGGACAAAGTGGTGGAGAAGAGGAAGCTCCTGAAGCCCCTCTTAGAGGCCTTAGTAGCAAGATCACGGGACCCCGTCAGCACCGTGCAGCAAATGGCCGTGAGAGGCGTGGGCAACATGGCCAGTGGAGCGCCCGCGAAGGTGAGATGGCCTTTCCTGGGCTCCGAGCGCAGCCTGAACTCGCGAACTACCAGTGGAGAGCTGCCTGGGGTCTGAGGAGCCTGGAGAGACGAGCTGAGGCAGACGCGGGGCTGTGCTAAGGCCACGCTCCTCGCTCTGATGTCAGCAGGGTGGCAAAGGGGACACTGGGTGCAAGTTGGGGCTCCCTGGGCTGGGGTTTGCTCTGGGCTTGCTCTAGCAAGCACAGCGGTGAAGAGCTGCGGTGAGAGGCAGGAATAGTGAGCAGCTCGTGTGCCCGTTGCTTCGCAGCTGCGGAGGCACAGCGCAGCTGTGGTGGAGGTGCTGCTCGGGGGCCTGGAGGACGTGGCCGGTGCGGAGGTGGCTGCCGAGCGCCTGCTGGCGCTGGCGAAGGTGCTGGGGCAGCTGAAGGCGAGGGCCGTGGGCTCTGCCTTTGAAGAGATCGCCAGGTCCACCCGGGCGTTCTTGGGGGCGGTAAGTGAAGCCGCTCGTTCCCCTGTTGGCAGGCGAGAGCCGTCCCGGCGCCGCCGTCCCCTGCGGACAGCGCCCCGGTGGTGCCGAGCGGTTTGTACGCGGCGCCCTCGTTAGCAGCCTGCCAGATGGGCTTTCTCGATCGCAGGAGGAAGAGGTTCTGCGCTGCTCGGCCTTCACCCTCTACAGCGCCCTGGCCTCGTCCGCCTCGGGCAGGAGGTCCTTATTCAGCAGAGAGGTGCAGGAAGCATTTCCCAGCCTTGTGCTGCACCTCCGGGACCCGGCCCCGGCCGTCTCCAATGTAAGAGCCCCCAGAGCGCCTTGCAGAGCCGCAGGAAGCCCCGTGGCGCCAGCAGAGCCGTGGTGCCGCTCCTGCCTGTGCAGGGCTGCCGGCATCTGCTCAGACCCCTGCTTGGACGCTGCTGTGGTGAGGTTTCTCCCTCGGCACCCAGGCAGGCGAGCAGCATCCCCGTGACAGGACCCAACGCTCTTTTCCAGGCGTGCAAGGTCGCTCTCCACCTGTGCGCCCCCTTTCTGGGGTCGAAGAGGGTGCGGCGGCGCATCGCTGCAAGCACTGGGCTGAGCGCGGCCGAGCTGCAGGACGAGGTCTGCAGTCACCTGGTGAGTGAGCTCTGCGTTGGGGCCTGCGTCCCTGCGGCCGGATGCCCCGCGGCTCCTGCACCGCAGGGCCGCCCGGCCGTGGGTGGGCGGGCGGAGGGGCATTGGCAGCCGGAGACAAGCTCCCGCATCCCTGCTTTTCCCCAGGCCCGAGACTGCCCCGCGCTGCTGGAGAGGCTCTTCAGCACGGCCCAGAGCTGCTGCACGGGGAGCTACCAGGCGTCGCAGGTGGCAGCCGTCATCGTCCTGGGTGAGAGGCAACACCGGGCTCTCGCGCTCCTCCCGGCTGCGTCCCCGGGTCGGGGTCAGGGTCCAGGGCCGGGGTTGGGGTTTAGGGCTAGGGCCATGTCCTGACAGCTGCGTTTCCCCGTGTGCCAGGCATCCTCCAGGACACCGCGCCAGCCGAGTGACTCCAGCAACGGGACCTGGCATTCCTGTTGGGAGGTATGTGATGGTGGCCGGGCTCCCGCCTCGAGGGACAGGGAGGCATCCGGAGGCCCCGTGGGTGCCGGGCCAGGGATGCTGGTGCTGAAAGCCAGCGGGGCGCCCAGGCTCCTGGCCAGGGAAGCCACCCCCGGCGGGGCTCCGTGGGGGAAATGGCTGCCAAGCACCCATGGTGCTTCCCTGCGTTGTCTTTGCAGCTCAGCAGAGGCAGCAGCGTGCCGAGGCCTCCTGTGTGCAGCGGGCGGCAGCCCCGGTGCCCTGCGCTGGGGGACCCCAGCACCCGGGGCAGGAGGACAATAAAGCTCCGTCCACGCAGGGAAGGTGTCGGCTGTGTCTGAGCTCTCTGGAGGTCTCGCGCTGACCCCGGCCCTGCCGCCCCCAGAACATGGCCCTGGTGCCCCCCGGCCGATCCCTGCCCAGGGACGCAGCCTGGGGGGAGTAGGGACACGGGGGAGCAGAGAGACCGGGGGTGAGTGGGGGGCACTGGGGGGCAGCGGGAGGTGCCTGGGGGCTCCGGGGACACCGCAGGGCACTGGGGGGCACTGGGGTGGGACTGGGGATGAGAGGGGCGCTGGGGATCCTGGGGGGAGTGGAGGGACCGTGGGGCTACGGGGGGGCCCAGGGGTCACTGGGGAGGCACCTGGGGGTGAGTGCAGACCTGGGGGCGGAGCTGCTCTCCAGGGGTGGGGCCAGGAGCGTTGGGCAGGGCTGGGAATGGGGCCAGGGCAGGGCGAGCCCCAGGGGTGAGTGTGGGCTGCCACGGGTGGGCAGCTCGATTTGGCCCCTGGTGGCGGCTGTCCGCCCCCCTCCCTCCCTCCCTCCCTCCCTCCATCCATCGCGACCCGGGTGCTGGGGGCTGGGAGGGAAGCGGCGGCAGCCTCAGGTGAGGAGCGGCAGGGCTCAGCTGTGGGGCCACACCAGGCTGGGCCAGGGAATAAAGCCCGAAGGGCCGCTGCCCGGCACCCCCTGCTCCCCCAGCGCTGCCCAGGCTGCCCCAGGGCCGGGCCCTCCCCGCGTGGCCGCCCCAGCCGAGTTCACAAGCACGGCCTGGGGCCGCCCGGAATGGGGCTGCTCCCGCAAGCCCCGCACACGGGCCGGCGGCAGGGGTAAGCTGGAGGTTGCGTCCCAAAAAGAGGGATTTGGGGGCCACGTGCCAGGGCAGGCAGGAAGGGAAGTTGTGAGGTTTGGGGGCCAAAAACGGAGACTTGGGGATGCATTTTTGAGCTCAGAAACGGGGGCTTAGCCATCTGTTTTTCTGGTTGAGAACAGAGACTAAGTTCCCCGTTTTTGAGCCAAAAACGGGGACTAAAATCCTGCATTTCTGGGGCTGCAAACACAGGCTAGTTCGAGCACTTTGAGGACCAGTAATGGAGCCTTAGTTGGCTGCCTTTGTGTCTGAAAACCGGCTAAGAAGTCCTGCATTTTGGGGGCCGGAAAGAGGGGCTTTTAATTGGCTGCCTTTGTGGTTGCAAACAGCGAGGCCTGTGTTTTGGGGGCCTGAAGTGGAGCCTTAGTTGGCTGTGTTTACTACTCAAAATGGAGACCAAGTCCTCTGTTTTCGGGTCCAGAAACGGAGACTGAGACGTGTTTGGGGGACTTGAAAACGGTGGCGAGGTTGACTGTTTTGGGGACAAAAAGCAGAGGCTGCATCCTGCATCTTTGGGGCCAGAAATGGAGGCTCAATGGGCTGCTTCTGTGGCTGAAAATGGAGGCCAAGTCCTGTGGTTTGGGGTGGCTTCTCGCGCGGTTGGAGCAGCGCGGGGATGGGGGGGATCCTGGGTCAGATCGGGACCGTGTCGGGCAGGGGGATCCCAGGGGCAGCACTGCGGGGGGTCGCGGGGGGGGGGGGCAGGGGCAGTGTCGGAGCTGACCCGGGGCTGGCGGCGGCGGTGTCGGGGGAGTCCGGGATCGGCGTTGGGGACGGCGGGGCCGCTCCGGGCTCTGCAGCCGCTTCCGGGTCCCGGGCAGGGGGGGCGGGACGGAGCGGAACGGAATCGCCACAGGGTCAAACCTCACTGAGCGCTGCGGCATGCAGGGAATTCTGGTCTTCCGGCACTGAGCTTCGGGGCGGCCATTTTGATCTGCAGGGCATTCTGGGAGGTGTAGTGTTCCGACACTGAGCTTCGGGGCGGCCATTTTGATCTGCAGGGCATTCTGGGAGGTGTAGTGTTCCGGCACTGAGCTTCCGGGCGGCCATTTTAATATGTGGGGCCTTCTGGGAGATGTAGTCTTGCCATTATGGGCTTCTGGAGGACCGTGTTGCGCCTCTCGAGGTGGCGGCAGGTTACTCCTCTGCAGGCGGGTTCTCACTAGCTGGCTGCGCTGTTCTCTGTGGCAGGTCAGGAGCTGTAGTTCCTGTGCCTTCTCAGCCCTGCAGCAGTGGCCCTGTCTGTCTGTCCTTTCCTGAACATGTGCCGTTCACACCAGAGTCCCCGTAGGTCATCGGGGACAGTGGAATTTCCCTGTTTTTCCCTGGTACAGGGTTGGGGTTTAGGGTTACGGCCATTTAGGGTTAGCGTTAGGGTTAGGTTATATGTGCTAATTTGTTGCATCAAAGTGAGAAACAGCCTTGGGAACATCTTGTATTGTGGTATGTGCTAATTTGTTACGTCAGCGAGAAACAGCCTTGGGAACATCTGTGGGAACATCCTACACCCTGTGGTGGGGGGCATGTACCCCGCCTGAGATAACTGAGTTGAGCTAGCAAAGCGGCAATGTTAGTTTAGATAGCCTAATATGGCGCACAATGCAGAGGAAGACTCCAGCCTTCATCCCCACGACCACCAGAGGGCTGAAGAAGACCCCCTAGCAACAGCCGGCGCAACCGTAGAAGTTACAGGAAGTGCCATGTATACCCGGAACTGGAATCGCATATAAGGAGACTGTGAGGGGGGGGTTGCGCGCGCCGTTGGTGGAGCAGGAGACTCCCCGGCCGCCCAGCGCTGTTTTGCTTACTTGTGACTTGCTCAATTATTTTATTAAATTGGGATTTATGCAACCCAGCCCGAGTGGTTGTCAATTTGTCACGTTTACCTATAACAGGTTAGAAGGCTGGGTTTGGGTTTGGGTTAGGCCTGTTTGTTGGCCATGTAGACCCCTTAGCACCCCCCTAGTGCACTCCGGACTACTCTTTCAGTCTTCCTGCTGCCCCAGAGCTGTATCTTGGCCCTCTAGACCACTTTGGACCCCTCTTGTTCCCCCAGAACCCCTCCGGAGACCTTGGTTGTGCCCCAGAGCTGTCTTCTGGCCCTCCACACCCTGCACCACCTCTCTTGTCCCCTCAGACCACCTCCGCAGGTCTTCCTTGCTCCCCATGTGATAGGTGCTAATTTGTTACATCAACTGGGGAAGTGATTATAGGATGAAACTAGGCGCTAATTACGGGCTAAAACCACAACATCCTGTAATGAGGGCATGTACCCTGCCTGAGATAATTGAGTGGAGCCAGCAAGGCGGTGATGTTAGTTTAGATAGCCTAATATGGCAATGGCGAGGTCACACAGTTGTAAAATATATGCATGACCTGAGGGTCACCACACACAACGCAGAGGAAGACTCCAGCCTTCATCCCCACGACCACCAGAGGGCTGAAGAAGACCCCCTAGCAACAGCCAGCACAACCGTAGAAGTTACAGGAAGTGCCATGTATACCCGGAACTGGAATCGCATATAAGGAGACTGTGAGGGAGGGAATCGCGTGCGCCGTTGGTGGAGCAGGAGACTCCCCGGCCGCCCAGCACTGTTTTGCTTACTTGTGACTTGCTCAATTATTTTATTAAATTGGGATTTATGCAACCCGGCCCGAGTGGCTGTCAATTTGTCACGTTTACCTATAACACCCACTTTTTACTTTTTGGCCCATCTAGTGCCCCTAGCACCCCTCTAGCGTCTTCCCGACTCCTCTTTGGGCCTTCCTTGTTTCCCAGAGCTGTATCTTGCACCTCGAGACCCCTTAGGACCCTGGTAGTCCCCTCAGAATCCCTGTGGAGCCCTTCTTCATGCCCTGGAGCCCTCTGTTGGCCCTCCACACCCTTTAGCAGCCCTCTCTTCTGCTCTGGCCCCCTCCTTTGACCTTTTTGTTTCCCCCTGCAGGCCTCTGTTGGCCCTCTGCACCACTTAGCTTCCCTCTAGTGCGCTCTGGACTATTCTTTCAGCCTTTCTTTGTGCTCCACAGCTGTCCTTTAACCCTCCAGTCCCTTTAGATGGGGCAACCCTGACAGTGGGATGTGAGAAAGACGCCTTTGACCGTGTGCAGCCGAAGAAACGTCAGCCGAGGGATCCCAGTAAAGAACTGCTCGCCTAGGTTTGCTGCCTCGCAACGCATTGTCAGAGTTTTTTATGAACGATCCTCCTTGGGGAAGCGCCTGTTCGTTCCATGAATATTAGTGCAAAAATGTGTACGTTACCGACCCTTGAAAGCGAGTCTGTGGCGCTGGGGTAGCGTGCGTAGCCAAGCCTAAATCCCGTAGTAACTCCTTTCGATGTCGTTCTCTTCTCCGAAAGCCCTTAGAGCAGATGAAAACATTTCTCGCCCTCTTTTGTTTGTCGAATGGGCCGCGATACCGAGAAAAACCTGCAGCGAAGGAGACGTAGTAGTGGGTTTCCCTAGAGAAGGTGTCTTGTGCTGTACTCGAGGGCTTACCGTGCGTTTTGTCCGAGGGCGGTGAATGCCCGCTTTCCTCTCGAGCAGCCCCTGGGGAGCAGAAAGTTGCGCCTTGGAGGCAAACTGTTTCTTTCAGCTGGCTTTGAAGAAGCTGGCTAGCCGTGCAAAGTAACGACAGTGCTGTGGAGTTGCTGGAAGCGCTTAAAAGAGCGTCTTTCCCTTTTAGAGAAGGCGATGCGCTTTCCTTGCTAATCCCCGTAGTAACAGAGCCAGGTAAGTGGTAGCTAGGTGAGTGAGCCGTTAGTCTTTCTCCCATAGGAATAGCCTTTAGGCTGGGATCGCTGCTAGAAAAGGCCGGCTCTTTTCGAAACGGAACGAGTCTTTGGCGGCACTACAGGAAACGAGCTAAAAAGGTGATGGGAATAGTAACGTTTTCATGCTTTAACGTGCCAGACGTACTGTGTGCCAGCATCTCGTGCTGTTTAATAATAAAAACTGAGCAGTCTGTCAAGCAAATAGCGCGGCTTGCTTTGGGCTGTTTATTTCGTTTAACAATCAGTAAAGGCAGGAGGTGGAAAGTCCTAAAGAAGAACGGCTGCTTCTTGGAACGCTTGCAGATTGTCCCATTAAGTAGGTGGGTGGGTTTTTTGTTTTTTTTGTTTGTTTTTTTTAAGTGCAGCCTCTGACTCTTTTTTTTGTCTGTGGAGTATTTTGCAACCACGTTCAAAGGAAAGTGCTGTTCCTGAAGCCTGCGGGAGAAGCGGCTCGAGCACGACACGCAGCGACTCTGCGCCTCGCAGCAGGCGCTGTAAATAAGGGCGGGTGAGCTGAGGCGAGGGTGGTGAAATCTCTGCAAAGGGCGGGCGGGCTCTGCGAGGCGCTGCGGTGGTGTGCGGGTGCTGAGGGCGGGCAGGCGGGCGGCGGGCAGAGGGGCGGGCCGAAACGCGATGGCTGCGGAGCGAAGGGCGGGAGGGTGAAGGGGTGCTGCGCCACCCCGGCGCCGGGCATGCTGGGAGCGGTAGTCTTCCGTCACTGGGCTTCCAGGTGGCCATGTTGCTTTTGCACGGCATGCTGGGAGCGGTAGTCTTCCGGCACCGGGCTTCCGGGCGGTCCTTTTAGTCTGCATGGCACGCTGGGAGCTATAGTTTTCTGGCAGGGGTTTTCCCGGCAGCCGTTTTAGTCTGCAGGGCATGCCGGGAGGTGCAGTCTTCCCGTACTGGCCTTCTGGGAGACTGTGTTGCGCCTCCCGAGGTGGCGGGAGGTGCGGTTTTCTGTCAGCGGGGTTCCTGGCAGCCGTTCACGTTGTGCTCTGGAGCAGGCCAGCAGCTGTACTTCCAGGTGCCTGTGCCTTCTCCGCCCTGCAGCAGTGGCCCGCTCTGTGTGTGTGTGTGTGTGTGTGTGTGTGTGTGGTCCTTACCGGGCACGTGTCGCTCGGGTGTCGAAAAAGCAGTACTGCACCGTGGCGCATGCACACGGCGGCCGGCCGTGCTCCCTGCTGCCCTCGGGTGTCCAAAAAGCGGTATTGCATGAAAAGGGGGGGCGCGCGTGCGCACTGCGTTCCGCCGCGCTCACTGCTGCCCTCCGGTGTCCAAAAAGCGGTACTGCACCCGGTGGGGGGGGCGCGCATGCGCAGACAGCCGGCGCGCACATGCTCAGTGCCGGTCGCCATGTTTGCCGCTGCTCTCCGCCGTTTTGGTAACGGGTAAGCGAATGGCGCGTGCTCGTCGCCCCTTCGCGGTGCTCACGGAGCGGCCACGGGCACGGGCAGCCTCGGGGCGCTCGCTGGGAGCCCCGGGCTGCCGCGGCGGGCTGCCGTTCGCACGCGTGAGCCGCCCGGCTGCAGCGCCGCGCCGCGAGCACGCGAGTGCGCCATTGCGGGTCTCGCCTCCCTTCGTGCTCCCCCCCGCCCCTCCCGCTCCTCTCGCTCCCCCCGCCCCTCGGGCTCCCCCTCGCTCCCCCCCACCCCTCGGGCTCCCCCAGCTCCCCCCGCCCCTCGGGCTCCCCTCACTCCCCCCGCCCCCCCTCGCTCCCCCCCGCCCCTCGGGCTCCCCCTGCGGCAGGGAAGCAAGATGGCGGCGAGCAGAGAGGGCGTTTTGGCCGGGCGGCGGCGGCGGGTGAGGGCGGAGGCGGCGTGGAGTGAAGGACGTGGGGCCCCCGGTGAGGCGAACGTGCAGGTTCGGGGGGCGCCGGGCGTCGGGCTGCGTCCTGCCCGCTGCGGCCGTCGCTGCGTGGAGGCGGCGGTGCGGGGCAAGTGGGGGGGGGGGGGCGGGCTGGGGCCGGGCGCCAGGAGCGCTGGGAGCGCGGGGCAGGGTGTGCTGGAGCACGGGTGCGACGTTGCGTTTTGCGTGTGTGGCGTTTAGGGCGCCGGTTCGTTGGCAGCGCGGCCGGGCAGGAGCGGGGGGGCAGGCGGGCCCCGGAGCAGGGTTGTGGCACGGCGTGGGCCCTGTAGTGTTTCCAAACAGTTTACTTTGTAACGTATGATGCAAAGCGGCGTATTAAGACCTTTCTTTTGAGGGAAAGAAAGAAAAAGAAAGAAAGGGGGGGGGAAAACATGGGAAAGAGAAAAAGAACGCGCGTAAGTCGAAGTGTTTTGTTGGAAGCGAAATGCAATTTTCTCTCTTCGTTACAGAGGCGGAACCGACGATAGCAAATGCTGACAAAGAGCAAAGCCGGACGAGCGAGCGTTTTTTTGCGCTTAGTCCCTAAGGGGCGGGCTGAAACGAGGAAGCAAAAACGCAGCAGCGGACCCTCGATCTCCCCAGAAGCTGCGGCAGTAGGAGGCGTTCTGGCCCGGGTAACTAAGGTAACTCTGGATGCGGAACGTTCATTATTTCGGCCTTCCGGAGGCAGCGCTGAGGACTAAGCGACCCGTTGTTACTCTGCGGCTATCGTTAACCGTAGCTGCCTTAGTTTTGCTTTGGTCGTTTGTATTTTGTTTTGTTATCGTACACGCGTACGTAGAAAAGGAAAGATAGGATATTTAATTTCTAGATTCGTTGCCATGGCTGAAGCTGAAGAGACCAGAAAAACGTAAGCGAGCCGAAGTAATAAAATGAAAAGGAACCGAGCGAGAGCCGTCTCCGTCGCCCCAAAAGGGAAAGCCCGTTCCTCCCGGTGAGGAAGGTTCACCGTTAATAGCGATCGGAATAACAGATGACCGACATCTAACGGAAGGTGCGTACGCGTTACAGAAAGGATGCTGCGTCCATCCGTCTCTGCGCGCGTGACTTTCTGTGTCTGCGAAGCGTCGTGCTTTAAGAGCCCCAAGGCAGCAAATTCCTGTCTTAGGGGAACGGCGGTCAGGTGGCCAGAGAGAGAGGGAGAGGGAAGCGTGCAAATTGTAAAACGAAGAGGTGGCTTTGAGGAAGGCTCAATTAGCGCGACCCCAGGTTAATTGCCTGGCAATGGCATTTGGGGCAGCAGGAAGACAGCAGCTAGAAGAAAAGTTAAAGCCTTGCAGAATTAAGGCTCCTTCTCGTGTATTAGATGCGCTTTTGTGCTTAGAAACAACTTTGGATTTTTACGATTTTCTGCCAAGCTTTGAATCAATTTCCTTCCTTCCGTCCTTCCTTTTTTTTTCTTGTTTTTGGCTTTTACTAGGCCTCCATCGACCAGAGCTGTTCCGTCCCAGCGCAGACTCTCGGGCAAGACAGAGGAGTTCAGCTCTGCAGCCTGACAGAAAAGCGTCGCCCACAAGGCCTTGCTGGCCCCGAGCTGTGGGCGCCGATGCGTGTGGCTCGTTCTGTCGGGCATGAAGATTTGGCTGCCGGAATTTCAGCTTGGCTTTACGCCCTGTAGCGGTGCTGTTTTTGTCTTTATAAATTGCGTTACTCCTAGGCGTTGGCCACATCGGGGAACAACCGCGTGCTGCCGTGAAGAACTGCAGGCTCCCGCCCTCAGCCCTTTATCGGCAAGTTCTCGGGTGTTGAGAGCGGCCGGGAGACTCCGAATGCCGGCGGAAAGGTTCTCTGCCCGCTCCTGACGAGGAGCCTTCGGCCGCGGGAAGCTCGGCGGCGTCCTTCCCGCACTCGTGAGTTGTAAGCCGCGGTTCGCAGGCCGGCAGGGGAGGGTGTTGGGGGGGGGGGGATAGCGCCTGGTAGCCCGGCAGCTCTGGCGTCGCTGTTGCTAGCGGGGCCCCGAGGTCCGTGTGCAGCCTCAGCTGCCTGTCGGGAGCTTTGTTTTGGTGCGTTTGCCTGGCAAAAGCAGCGAGGGAGGCCTCAAATAGGAATTTTCGTGGCTAGGTGGGTAAGCTGTGCCCCCAGCTGCTTTTGCCTTGCTTTGCCGCTTAGCGTCGTCACGGCGACTTGGGAGCCCGCGATAAAAACCGTTACGGGGCTGAAGGGAGGACCTGCATTTGCCCGGGTTAGGGGACCATCGTTAAAGCTTGGGGGGGGGGGAGCTCCAAAACGAGACTCTCCCCGTGACCTTGGTGGTTTGATTCATTTGCAGGCTGACGTTCCGAGGGCTTGCAACTTGAAGAGGAGCGGAGCAGCTCAGCCCGTTTGGTTGATTTCGGCGATACTGTTTTAAGGAAATGCATAAGTACAGAAGGGGTCTGGGAGGGTTTTTGAGCAGGACAGGAAAGAGCAAGGAAGATTGGAGAGTGTGGAAAAACTAGGTGCCATGAACGTTCTGAAGTCGCTAAGGGCTGAGAGAATTTGGGGTTAAGCATCTGAAAGGGGCTAAGGCGCAAGGAGCAGTAAAACACCGTCACTGAACACAAGGCTCCTCCCCAGTCTGGACCTGTGCACGCCCCCTCGCTCTGGCAGACGCAGGCACCCTGGAGCTGTAGGGAAATGGGCAAACAGGCCCACAAGTGGGCTTTGGGCACAGTGGTGCGCAGAGAGCTCTGCGTGCTCGGCAGGCCGGTGGGGTTGGAGCGTGGCGAGAGCTGTTCCGGGCTGACCGGACCCATCCGGTTCCGCTCCCTGTCCCTCTCGTCCAGCTCTCCAACCTTCTCTTTCTTTCCCCGCAGCTCTGTCCGGTGCCCCATCCCTTTGTTTAGCTACTCTTTCCTCTGCCCAGCTGCCCATCCCTCTTGTGCGCTTTCCATCCCTCTGTCAATATCTACATCTCTCTAACTGGCTCCCTGTCGCTCTATCCAGCTTTTCATCATCCTCTTCCTCTCCCGCCACCTGCCCACTGTCCTTCTGTCTGGCTCCCCATCCTTCTGCCGCTCTCGTCTGTCTCTCTGGACCTCTCTTTGCCTTTCCAGCCCTCTGTCCTCCTCTCCAGCCTTCTCTTTCTATTTCCGTCCCTCTGTTCAGCTCCCCATCCATCTGTTTGCCTCCCTATCCCTCTTTTCTGCTGTTCTATCCCATCTCTCTGCCTGACTTTCCCTCCCTCTTTTTCTCTCTCCACATTTCTGGCCGGCTCTTCAACCTTCTCATTCCCTTCCCGTCGCTCTGACCAGCTCCCTGTCCCTCTCTTCCACTCCCCATTCCTCTCTGGTTCTCCCCCCTTCTCTTTTGCTGCCTGTCCCTCTGTCTGCCTCCGCTTCCCTCCTTTCCTCTCTTTATTCTTCTGTCCACCTCTGTATCCCTCTTTTCCCCTCTTCTGCTCCCCAGTCCTTTGTGCAGCCCTCCGTCCCTCTGTCTGGCCCTCGATGCCTCTCTGTCTATTTGTGCAGCACCCTTAACCCTGGGGCCAGGTCTCTAGTCTTCTCTTTCTTTCTCCATCCGTCTGCCAAGCTCTTTATCCCTCTTTTCTTCTGTTCTGCTCTCTGTCCCTGTGCCCAGCTGAAGGTCTGTCATTCCTTTGCGTTTTGTCTGGCGTGGCAAGCGCCAAGAGGCGGTTGGTGCTCAGCGGAGATGATCGGCAGCGCCCAGAGGGTCCCACCGATCTGCCTGGTTCGGGTCTTGTGAGACACCTCTGCAGGGACTCTGCATGTGGAGGGCTGTGGCTGTGCAGTGGGGGAGCAGTAATGGGCCAAAGATGCAGTGGGGGATGTAGCAGGCAGTGAAGAGGCTCCCGGGGAAGGAAGGTGTCACGGAGGCAGAGAGCAGCAGAGGCTCTGAGTACTCGGATGTTAGGACAGGTGCTCGTGGTAGGGCGGTCTGGAGCTGCTGCTGTTGTTGTCTGTCCTACTCGTCAGCGCAGTCTGCAGTTACTGCGTCTTGTCCGCCTGTGCGCAGACGGGGCTGCTGTGTGGTGCAGCTTGAGTCACAATCGTGATGCTGGCATCGAGCCCGCTTTTCTGTCAGGTCTGCCTTTATGCAAACTGGTGTCTTCCCTACATCAGCCTTGCTCTGTTCCTCTTCCAGGAGCCTGCGCTCGACTCTGCTTTCTGGCACGCTGTCGTGTTATAGGGCTTTCCAGTAGGGTCTGTCTGACTTGGGCCACTTGTGTTGTCTGCTAGGCAGCCTGAGCGAGTGAAGCAAAATCCTCCTCCTGGCACTGTCCTGGCCAGAGTCAGTTTCCCATCAGCTCAGTCTCTGCAGAGTTTGGAGTTTTTGGAGGCCTTAGTTTTTATCCTGCCTTGGCTGGACGGTGCTTTCTGAGGGTGTCTATGAGCGGCACAGTTTCCCTGAGGAGGTTCATCTACCAAAGGCTGGAGGTGGCCAGGTGCCTGACCGAGCCTGACTGTAGGTGAGGGCTGCTGTGACATCCTTGCAATGAAAGGGAGCCAGAGAGGGTGAGTGAAGGAGCACAGAGCATCAGTCATAACTGTGGAAACAGTTCTGGGTCTTGGACTAGGGAGTAGTTCCAGGAGGGCTGTGCAGTTGCCTGGCCTCTCAGTAACCGTTCTGGCCGCTTTGCAGGTGCTGAAGCATAGTCCGGCAGTCGAAGGAGCGTTATCACAGCTGGGAGCTCTGCGGAGCTCTGCGGCCGTCCATGGAGGACGAGCTCTGACTCGCAGCGTGGACGCAGCTACGTCCTGGGGCTGCGCTGTATGTGAGCAGGGCTGGGAGGTGGAAGCTGGTTTTGCCCTCGGTGGTTACTGGTGTCATTGGCTGTGGATGTTTGCCCATGGAGCTGAGAGGACCAAAAATATTAATGGTCTGTAAGAGAGATGAATTAGTGCTTGTGGTGTTTCGGGTAGGTTCAGTGCAAGTGCAGCTTCGTGCAGTCCTGTGGCGTGATTCTTGCATGTGCTCGCGTTTGAATGGTGGCTAAAACCAAGCCTATAAACAGCAGCTGCAACAGGATTCTGGTGCATGTCTTCCTGTTCTGCTGCCATTCTAAAGGAAGGGGAAACTTCTTAAGCTGTGGGCAAAACCCTATGGCTTCTCTGTACTGTTCTCATGCTCATGTGTGCTTTGGTGTTTCTTGCTTAAAGCTGAGGATTTGAAGTTTTTCACTTAAGGTTTATTGTTTAGTTTGTTATTGAGGGTCTGTCACTCAGGGGTTATGGTGTATGACTTCATTTTGTGGGGCTCAGTCTTTATCAGTCAGAGTTTACAGTTTGCTCATTTAGCAGTCAGGGCGCAGAATTTAAAATCCAACCTCATCCATAAATTTGAAAGCCTTGGCAACCATTTGGATTGCAAGATTTGCAGTTTGTCACTTAGGGTGCAGGGTTTACAGCTTACTGATCAACGAAAAGGGCTAAATCCTTGGATAATAAACTGGAAGCCCTGAAGCCTAAGCAGCAGGCTGTGAACCCTCCTTTGGGGTTTGTAACCTTCCCCTGGACCCAGCGTTCAGCTCTGTGCACTGACCTGAGGTCTGGGTTTCATGTGGCGCAGGCCCATCACACCGAGACTGGCAATGTGATAGGTGAGCTGAGCACTGTGAGTGTGTCCTGCAGGGCTCTTGTCTGGGGTAGGGCAGAAGCACAGGCAGGCGAGATCAAGCATTTTCCTCTCAACTCTCCGAGCTGGATCCTATCCCTGAAGGAAAGAGCAGAGGGGGTAGGTTGTTGACTACTCAGACACCTGCCGCGTCAAGGGCAGCAGCAGGAGCTGACCCTTCCCCGACGGATGGATGAACCCTGGTGTGGTCATGACTCTCCAGGTGTCACAGGGTAGGGGAAGCATGCTGGCACCGAGCCCCATGGCAGACTCGCACCCAGGTGTTTCTGTGCAGTAAAAAAATAAACAGTTGCTTTATTCTTTGCACTCATGTCTGTGGTTCCTGCCGTCGCTTTGCCTGAAGGTGATGCCCAGGGGAGGAGGTTACACATTGTGTGTGGTGCTGGGAACTGGTCCCCAAGTCCCTCGTACTTTGGCGTCCTTGCGGTTCCCAGGGAACCCAGTGCTGTTTGCAGGGCTGTGGGGAATTTCCCTTGCATTGCCTGACCCTCGGGGCTCTTGGGGGTGTTTCCCATCATCCTGGGGGCAGCCAGGGCCCCTCCAGGGCTGCATGAAGCCCCCAGGCTGCTCCCAGATTTGCTTTCAGCACTTTGTGATGTCCCTTGTGTGTCTGGGAATGGGGCCTGTGTGCCTGGAGCTGGGAGATAGTTTCTGTGGGGATGGGGGGAGCCTGCAGGCACCGTCCCATCAGCCACATCAAACCCTGTGATATGCCTTATGGCCCCTTTTGTGTGCACCAAGGCCCTTCGTTTGTATTTTGGTTTGCCCCAGAGCCCTGTGTTTGCCCTCTGATGCCCTCAGGAGCCCTCAATTCACATTTTGGGTTGCCCCCAAGCCCCCGGTGTGTCTTTTGGTGTGCCCCGGGGCCCTGTGTTTGCTTTGCAGCATGCCACAAAGTTCTCTGTTTAGCTTTCTCCCCTGTCCCAGAGTTTTCTGGGTGCTTCTTGGTGTGCCCCAGGGCCCTCCCTTTGCCTTTTGGTGCCCCCAGAGTCACTCCGTTTACTTTTTTTACTTTTGTTTCACCCACAGCTCTGGATTTGTTCTCTTGTCCCCTGAATACTCCCCAGAATTCCTCTCTCTACACCCCAGGGGTCTCCCTTCAGCTTTCAGCAAGCTGCTCTCCGGAGTGGGGGTGCCTCTGCTGCCCTGGGAGCCCCAGCTGTCTGTGATGGGGCTGATAGCCATTCCCCCCTCCCCAGTTTCTGATGGGCTGCAGCTGTGGGCCCTAGGGCTGGGATGAGCCCCAGGTGGGGCTGGGGGTGGCTGGGATGAGCCCCAGGTAGGGCTGATGGCAACAGTGGGCACGCACTGGGGCAGGGGCTGCAGTTGGGGGAAACCTGTGCTGGGGCAGGTTTGGCAAAAAGTAGCTGCTGCTGAGCACCGTCTGCTGGGACTGGCATGGTGGCTGCACTGCGGAGGAGGTGAGCAGGGCGAGGGTGTCCGCGCTCGGGGCTGCGGCTCCCCCACGTGCTGGGGGTCCCGGCAGACGAGAGCGTTCCGGGCAACGCGGCACAACCAGGGCACACCGGGCCGGGAGAAACTGTACCGGGGCTGGGGATGGCGGAGCAGTGGGGGCCGGGCGAGGACGTGGTGGGGAAGAACGGTGAACCGGAGCCATGGAGAGTGGGGAGGGAGGGGGTGCGCCAGAGCTGTGGTGGTGCCAGGGGGGAGGAGGAAGGGGGAGCGCCGGGGCTGTGGTGGGGTTTATAGCGCGATCGGAGTAGTGCTGGGGGGGGGGCGTCCTGGGTCAGATCGGGAGCGTGTCGGGGCGGGAGAGGAGGGATCCCAAGGGAATCCCTGGGGAGGATCGCGGGGGGGTAAGGGCAGTGTCGGAGCTGACCCGGGGCCAGTCGCGGCGGTGTCGGGGGAGTCCGGGATCGGTGTTGGGGATCGTGGGACCGCTCCCCATTTTGCGGCGGTATCCAGGTCCCGAGGGCGGGGGGGAATAGGGGCGGGACAGAACAGAACAGAATCGCCAGAGGGTCAAACCTCACGGAGTGCTGCACCCCTCCCGGTATTCCGGGAGCAGTAGTCTTCCGGCACCGGGCTTCCTGGTGGCCTTTTTTTTTTTAGCGCGGCATGCCGGGAGTAGTAGTCTTCCGGCACTGGGCTTCCGGGAGACCATGTTGTTTGGTGCGGCATGGCGGGAGCGGTAGTCTTCCGTCACTGGGCTTCCGGGCGGCCTTTTTAGCGCGGCATGCCGGGAATTGTAGTCTTCTGGCACTGGGCTTCCGGGCGACCATTTTAGTCTGCACAGCATGCTGGGAGATGTAGTTTTCTGGCAGTGGTTTCCCGGCGGCCATTTTAGTCTGCAGGGCTTGCCGGGAGGTGTAGTCTTCCCATATTGGCCTTCTGGGAGACTATGTTGTGCCTCCTGAGGTGGCAGGAGGTGCAGTTCTCTGTCAGTGGAGTTCCCAGCAGTCGTTCGCATTGTGCTCTGTGGCAGGCCAGGAGCTGTAGTTGCAGGTGCCTGTGCCTTCTCTGCCCTGCAGCAGTGGCCCGCTATGTCTGGACATGTGTTGCTCTTGCGGGAGTCCCCGCAGGTCACTGGGGACAGTGGAAATTCCTTGTTTTTCCCTGGTACAGGGCAGGAAGTGTTTTCCCTCTCTGGTGTGACCAGGCAGGGTTGTCCCCAGGGGCTGGGGCTGTTCCTCTTGGCAATGGGGAGGGCAAGGAGAGTGTGAGGGGCTGTGCAGGCTCCTGGTAGTCATAGCTTTGCTCAGGATTGGGGCCAGTTAGGCATCAGCTATGAGGAGCGGTGATGCTGGGAGGGCTCGGTGCAGAGCTGTCCTGTTATGCAGCACAAGGGAAAGTCCTCAAGGAAAAGTGACCAGCACTGTTTCTGTCCAAGGAGCCTACAACAGCCTGAGTGCCCCTGGAACAGCCACAGGCCCCCTGCAGCAGCCCTAGGGACACTGTGTCACAGCCTCCCAAGGTCACTGTGTTCAGGTACCTTTAACTGTGTGGAAAGAGCCTGCAGGAGCCCTGGGCACAGGTAGAGAGAATCCCCAGTTGCCTGTAAGGACCTGGAGCTATATATATTTTCTTTTCAAAGATGCGATCTCTTTGATGCTTGCTGCTGCTTCTGTGTTGCTCAGTGCCCAGGTCTACTATGTTCAGATCCACCCTTCTTCCTGCCCTCTGCTCTGTCTCAGCTGCTGGCCAGATAAAAAGTGGTGTGTGGCTAAGCAGTAGGCCAGGGTGTCTCAGCTGCCTGCTATAGGACAAAGAGGAGGGGGAATCGGTGACAGGACATGAAAGTACATGCGGATGAGAAACAGCTGCTTTAGAGGACTAAGATGCAACTGAGATGCAACAGGGGCAACTGAGAGGAGTAGAAGTAATGGGGGAAAATGGTGATGAGGAAGATGTGTTGTTAGATGCAGTACAGTGAAGAAGAGAGGGGAAAATTGCTCCTATGACGAAATAAAAACTGTTCTTAAGAGATATTTGCTTTTTGCCCTTCGGGTTATGAATCTGCATGACTTTCTAAGAACTGTTCTGAGTATGTGGTGTTGCGGGTCATGACCGCCTGGGCAGCGGTCCCCAATTTGTCTGCTAAGACTACACAACAGCTCACAGCTGCCTGTGGAATGAAAGCAAAGGCCAACTTCTCAGAGGTAAGAGACAGGGTCCAAGCAGGAAGATTATGGTGGGTGAGTTAATGCCCCAGAATCTTCAGTTTTCCCCCTTGTCTCCCCAGAACTCACACGTTTGCTCCCTAGTTCCTTCAGGACCACTTGCCTTTAGGTGTGCTCCAAGGCACTGCATTTATTCTCTTGTCCCTTAAGAGGTCTTTGTTTCTCTCTAGATCCTGCAAGGTTACAAGGATTCCTCTGGAGCCCTTCTTTATGCGCTAGAGCCCTCTGTCAGCCATCCAGTCCCTTTAGCAGCCCTCTGTTCTGCTCTGGCCCCCTCCTTTGGCCTTTTTGTTTCCCCCTGCAGGCCTCTCTTGGCCCTCCAGACCCTTTGGGACCCTTCCAGTGCACTCTGGAATATCTTTCAGCCTTCTTTGTGCCCCAGAGCTGTCCTCTGCCCTGCAGCCCCCTTTGGAACCCTCTAGTCTCCTCAGAAGCCCTCCAGATGTCGTCTTTGTTCCCCAGAGTCATGTTTTGGCCATGTAGACCCCTTAGCACCCCCCTAGTGTGCTCTGGACGACTCTTTCAGTCTTCCTGCTGCCCCAGAGCTGTATCTGGGCCCTCTAGACCCCTTTGGACCTCGCTTGTTCCCCCAGAACCCCTCCAGAGACCTTGGTTGTGCCCCAGAGCTGTCTTCTGGCCCTCCACACCCTGCACAACCTCTCTTGTCCCTGCAGACCACCTCTGCAGGTCTTCCTTGCTCCTTGCTTTTTACTCTTTGCCCATCTAGTGCCCCTAGGACCCCTCTAGTGTGTTCTCGACTACTCTTTGGGACTTCCTTGTTTCCCAGAGCTGTCTCTTGGACCTCGAGACCCCTTAGGGCCCTGCTAGTCCCCTCAGAATCCCTGCGGAGCCCTTCTTCATGCCCTGCAGCCCTCTGTTGGCCCTCCACACCCTTTAGCAGCCCTCTCTTCTGCTCTGGCCCCCTCCTTCCACCTTTTCCTTTCCCTCTGCTCCCCTTAGCACCCGCCTTGTGCACTCGGCAGTACATTTCAGCTTTCTTCTGTGCCCTAGAGCTGTCTTCTGGCCCTCCACACCCTGCACAACATCTCTTGTCCCCTCAGACCACCTCCGCACATCTTCCATGCTGCCCGCTTTTTACTTTCTTCCCATCTAGTCCCCCTAGCACCCCTCTAGTGTCTTCCCGACTCCTCTTTGGGCCTTCCTTGGTTCCCAGAGCTGTCTCTTGCACCTGGAGACCCCTTAGGACCCTGGCAGTCCCCTCAGAATCCCTGTGGAGCCCTTCTTCATGCCCGGGAGCCCTTTGAGGCCCTCCACACCCTTTAGCAGCCCTCTCTTCTGCTCTGGCCCCCTCCTTCCACCTTTTCCTTTCCCTCTGCTCCCCTTAGCACCCGCCTTGTGCACTCGGCAGTACATTTCAGCTTTCTTCTGTGCCCTAGAGCTGTCTTCCGGCCCTCCACACCCTGCACAACCTCTCTTGTCCCCTCAGACCACCTCCGCACGTCTTCCATGCTGCCCGCTTTTTACTTTCTTCCCATCTAGTCCCCCTAGCACCCCTCTAGTGTCTTCCCGACTCCTCTTTGGGCCTTCCTTGGTTCCCAGAGCTGTCTCTTGCACCTCGAGACCCCTTAGGACCCTGGCAGTCCCCTCAGAATCCCTGTGGAGCCTTTCTTCATGCCCTGGAGCCCTCTGTTGGCCCTCCACACCCTTTAGCAGCCCTCTCTTCTGCTCTGGCCCCCTCCTTCCACCTTTTTCTTTCCCTCTGCTCCCCTTAGCACCCGCCTTGTGCACTCGGGACTACATTTCAGCTTTCTTTGTGCCCTAGAGCTGTCTTCCGGCCCTCCACACCCTGCACAACCTCTCTTGTCCCCTCAGACCACCTCTGCACGTCTTCCTTGCTCCCCGCTTTTTACTTTCTTCCTATCTAGTCCCCCTAGCACCCCTCTAGTGTCTTCCCGACTCCTCTTTGGGCCCTCCTTGGTTCCCAGAGCTGTCTCTTGCACCTCGAGACCCCTTAGGACCCTGCTAGTTCCCTTAGAATCCCTGTGGAGCCCTTCTTCATGCCCTGCAGCCCTCTGTTGGCCCTCCACAGCCTTTAGCAGCCCTCTCTTCTGCTCTGGCCCCCTCCTTCCACCTTTTTCTTTCCCTCTGCTCCCCTTAGCACCCGCCTTGTGCACTCAGGACTACATTTCAGCTTTCTTCTGTGCCCCAGAGCTGTCTTCTGGCCCTCCACACCCTGCACAACCTCTCTTGTCCCCTCAGACCACCTCCGCACGTCTTCCATGCTGCCCGCTTTTTACTTTCTTCCTATCTAGTCCCCCTAGCACCCCTCTAGTGTCTTCCCGACTCCTCTTTGGGCCTTCCTTGGTTCCCAGAGCTGTCTCTTGCACCTGGAGACCCCTTAGGACCCTGGCAGTCCCCTCAGAATCCCTGTGGAGCCTTTCTTCATGCCCGGGAGCCCTTTGAGGCCCTCCACACCCTTTAGCAGCCCTCTCTTCTGCTCTGGCCCCCTCCTTCCACCTTTTTCTTTCCCTCTGCTCCCCTTAGCACCCGCCTTGTGCACTCGGCGCTACATTTCAGCTTTCTTTGTGCCCCAGAGCTGTCTTCCGGCCCTCCACACCCTGCACAACCTCTCTTGTCCCCTCAGACCACCTCCGCACATCTTTCTTGCTCCCCGCTTTTTACTTTCTTCCCATCTAGTCCCCCTAGCACCCCTCTAGTGTCTTCCCGACTCCTCTTTGGGCCTTCCTTGGTTCCCAGAGCTGTCTCTTGCACCTGGAGACCCCTTAGGACCCTGGTAGTCCCCTCAGAATCCCTGTGGAGCCCTTCTTCATGCCCTGGAGCCCTTTGAGGCCCTCCACACCCTTTAGCAGCCCTCTCTTCTGCTCTGGCCCCCTCCTTCCCCCCTTTTTTTTTCCTGTGCAGGACTGTCTTGGTCCTCCATACACTTTAGGTCCCTTCCAATGCTCTCTTGTTTAATTTTTCAGCCTTCTTTGTGTCCCCGAGCTTTCCTTTGGCTCCACAGCGCACTTTGGAAGCCTGTAGTCTTCTCAGAAGCCCTGCAGATGTCTTTCTTGTTCCCCAGAGTCATGTTTTGACTATGTAGACCCTTTAATACCCGGCTAGTGTACTCTGGACTACTGTTTCAGTCTTCCTGAATCCGCAGTGCTGTATCTTGTCTATATAGATTCTTTTTCAACCTTGCTTGTTCCCCTAGAGTTCCTCTGCAGACCTTGGTTGTGCCCAAGAGCTGTCTTCTGGTCTTTTTTTCTCCTTAGGACTTTTCTATTCTCATCTGAAGTCTTCCCAAGGTCTTTGTTGTTTTCTCAAATCCTATGTTTGCCATCCCCATCTCATAGTGCCTGTTCTGTCTGTTTAGAGCACCTCTGGAGGTCTGTCTTGTTACCTTGTTTTGATTTTTTTTTGCCATTGATTCCCATTAGAACCGCTCTAGTGTGTTCTAGACTACTTTTTTTGCCTTTTTTGCTCCCTATAGTTGTCTTTTGGTTTTCTAGCTGCTTAAGATGTGTGCAGTTTTCTCAAGTCTTTCTAAGGCTTTTTTTTTGCCCTATAGTGCTCTTTATCATTCGGCTGCCTCTGTACCCCTGTTTTCCTATGGACTTTTTGGGAGGTCTTGGTTGTTCTCTTTTGGCTTCTTTTAGTTGCTCTCTAGTCTCCATAAGAGATGTCTAATCTGTTCTGGATTCGTCTTTAGAGCTTTGTTGTTCTGTATAGACCTCTGTTGGTCTTGTAGAGCTCTGAGGAACTCCTTTATTTTACTCTGGACTATTCTTTCAGCCTTTCTTTTGTTCCCACGTTCTGTTTTGGCCCTTTAGAGGTTTAGGAACCCTATAGTTCCTTAAGAACCCCTTCTGGAAGCCTTTTTTGGGTCCTAGAGTTCTGTGGTGGTTCTCCAGTCTTGTTAGCACCCTTCTTGTCTCATTGTGTGTCTCACTGATTTAGAGAAACAGGGGTGATGTTCACCTGGAGTTCTACCCCTTCTGCCCACTGAGTCCTTTTTCTAATTACTCTAGGTATTATATAGGAAACATTCCTTTTAGGAAGTACTCACATTACAGCAGCAGGCTTGTTCCAGGAGTTTATTTTGATATCTTGCTTTACTCTACAGGAAATGCTGCCCTGCTAGAACAGCTGTACTATTTGCAGGCCTGAAGCAATTAGAGGACTGTGGTATAGTGTGCCCTTTATAGGTTATGTGGAATGTTGTAGCTTTATTCCTAAGTATAAGCAGAACTGTTTTGTAGTTTTTAATGCAAAGGCTAGTGCTAGTTAGGGTAAAGAGATAACATACCTGCTGATATTATGGATATAGTATATGAAGTCCCAGTAACAAAGTAGATGGCTTGTTTCATTGAAGAGGTCTGTTTATTCTTTGTGTGCTCTCCATTGTAGATACTGAGTGGAAGAAAAAGTCTTGCTTCTGCCTAGCCCTATGTATTTATGGGTGCCATTGGTTTGCCCCTCCCCTTCCCAGGGTTTGTGGGTAGGAGAGTGGGTGGGGCTAGGGTTACATAAAGCCAGGGTGTCGGGCTAGGGAGTTCATTCTGCTTTTGTTCTTTTGTTGGGGTAGTGCTCTGGAATTGCCTTGGCAAATAACAGCATTTGAGGAAGTAAAGCTACCAAGGAAGATTTATTGCTGTCTTTAGAGAAGCAAAGACCTATCTTTAATGTAAGAGCAAGAGAAGGACTCAAGCTGGAGTTGTGAGTGTGCCAAAGAACTGCTCGTAGCAGGCATTTTTTTGGGGGGGTTAGTGTCTCAGTGTGGGGTGTGCAGGGGTGGAAGAGGGCTTGTGAATGCCCAGTTTTATGTTCTGTTACTTGTCAGTATTGTTTTCTGGTGTTTTTGTGTTTACTGTGGAAGGGACACAGCTTCATCACTGGACTCTTTGAAGATGATCGGAATTGAAGAATTGTTTGTCCCTGTCTGAGACTGCAGACAAGAGGACACAGCAGAGGTCCTGGGAAAACTTTTTCTTCTATATTTATATCCTTGTGGCGTGTGTGTGTGTGTGTGTGGTGTCTGTTTTTTTTTAAGTATCTGCAGTAATTGGGATGTGTGTGAGGTATCAGTGTCATCAGCTAGTCTGGTTTTTGGCCCACTTGGTAGATGATTTGCTGCTCCTCAGAAATACTGTCAGCCCTGTTCAGGGAGAAAGCATGTGGGATTTTTGTGGTATGTAGACTCGCGGAAGAGTCCCGACTTTATCTGAAGAGGGATGGAAGCACCCTCCCACCCTTTAAGTGCAGTATGATGAGAAAAGAAGTCACGTCATTGGACTCCAAATGCAACTGAGTAAGCCCATGTGCCCCAAGGGCTCAGAAACTAACCTACACACAGCTAATGAGCTCAGCTCTTTTCCTCACCAAGCCTCAGCACTGAGAGTGAATTAAGTGCTGGACTTCTGTGGAGCAGGAAGAACAATGGGCAGTGTTGCTTGCCAGCTCCTTTCTTATGTTCATGGCCCTGAACTCACTGGCACATGGTCTTTGGTGGCTCTGCTTCTGACTTCTACCCTGGCTTTTGGGGCTGTATGCTTTGCTTTTTCATGTAGTGTGTGGGCCTTTTCCAGGAATGTTTGAGGATTTCAGGTAAGGTAGAATGGGTGATCAGAATGGTGTTTCAGTTGTTCTAGGGCCGGTCAGTGCTGCCTGGCCACAGTGAAACTTTGCTTTGGTTTTCCAGGTGCCACGGGCATCCCCCCAGCCCCAATGTCTGAGTTTGGAATCCGCACGGAGCAGGCGAGCGGGGTGCCCGTGGGGCTTTGACAGAGGGAGCTCTTGTGGACGAAGCTGGAGCTGACCGTCCCGGGGGTGACCGCTCGTGCTCTGGTTTGGCAGGTGATGATGGCAAATGAGGTGACTGCAGGAAGATCAGAGAGAATGCAGGTGCCATTGAGGATGCCTCTTGAGGATGGATGTTGACCCAGAGCACTGCAGAAGCTAAGTTGAGGGGCAAAGGGTATAGATGTGTCTTGTCTGTGCATGTGCTGACCAAGTGTAGTATGGGCTCTTCTGGATGAGTGCTGCGTGTGAGGCAGAGACAGTGGGTGCGCGTGGCAGAAGGCGCGGGTGCGCTAGGCAGGGCAGCTCCAACCTGCATCTGTGTTGTGTAGTGTATGTGGTGTGTTGTAGCTGTGCTATCTTTTGCTCAGGTCTTGATGATGGTCTTCTTCCTCATGCTCAAGGAGCACGGCCCACAGTGTGCAGCAGTAGTGCGGTAGGCATCCGTTGACTTTTGCTTGGTCTGACTCATCAGCTTTGTGCCAATGGATTGTGTCTCTTTCTGTGCAGTCAGCTAAAAGCGGCGGTCTGTCCCAGTGGCTTTCCATTGTAGCTATTTGTTGCCAGTCATCTTTGCAGCCATCTCTGAGGTCTTCTTGGCAATTCTTCTTCTGTGTGTTTCTGGTATTCTTTCAGGGTTTTCTTCCCTGTGTTGTCATGGCCTCAGGTCTTTCTTGCCGGGCTCTTCTGCATCGATATTCTTGACTTTGCCAGCCCCTTTCCATCACGGGCGGTGGCATTTGACTCTCTTCTGGGCTCGTCCAGAGCATCAGAGCCATGAGGTTGTGGCCTCATAGGGCTTTCTGGCTGGCTGCATCTTATGCGTAGGAATAGTTGTTTTTGTGTAGGGTTTTCCTTTGTGTCTGTGTCTGATATTCGTGTGTGTGTGTCTGGGGCTGGAGCTGCCTTGCTTGTGGGTTTTAGCTATGGTAGTGTGCAGGGGAGAGTAGTGATGGAATGGTGATTAGTCAGCATCTGTGTGCTCCACTTTATGGTGTGTGTGTGTGGTTTTTTTTTTTTTGTAGATGTGGCACAGCAGTTGGAGTGCCTGAGGGAGATGGAGGAAGAAAGGGTCATGGCCTAGGAAGGTGAGCTAGAGAGTTGTTGCTGGAAGCAGAGTGTTGTGGTCAGCGGTTCCCTGGTTAATTTTTGCTTTGTGCTTGTAGGTGTGGAGGAATGTGGAGAGTGGGTCGTTCATGTGTGGGAGGAGCACAGCAAGGTGAGTGTCGGTCTGAGGGCGGTAGCAGAGCCTAGCACAGGGCTGTTGCCTCATTGGTGCTGTCCGCATTGCCCACTGCTGTTCTGGTTTTACAGGTGCATGACAGGCCTCGGCATGGCAGCCGGTTGCATGGCAGTTGGGATGGGCGAGCAGAGCAGGTGAAGGTGTGGGAGGAAATGGTTGATGTTGGTGGGCTGTGGTTTTGCAGGTGTGACCCGAGCGCCTGCTTTCTGTTTGTGTTTGCAAGTTTTGCAGGAAGTTGTGCAGAGGCAAAGTTGAGCGTTGACAAGAGCCTGAGCAGGTGAGAAGGGGCGCTTGTTGGGTCAGAGGTTTCTTGTGCGGTGGGTAGTGCTGGGCTGCCTGTTGGTGATGGTTTTTGCTCTGTTTTTTCAGGTCCTGCGTGGGCCTTTCCCAGGCATGGTTGAGGATGTCAGGTGAGCAGATTCCTGATGGGTGTTGTGGGGTTGGTGAGTATTGCCTGGCAGAAGAGTCACTTTGTTTTGCTTTTTCCAGGTGCTGCGGGTGTCCCCCCAAGCACAATTTTGGAGTTTGGGATTGGTGCGGTGCAGGTGAGCAGAGCGCCCATGGCGCTTTGGTGGTGGGCACTCTTGCGGACGAGGCTGGAGCTGACCGGCCTGGGGGTGACTGCTTGTGCTCTGTTTTGGCAGGTGATGAAGGTGAATGTGGTGACCAGAGGAAGATTAGAGAGGATGCAGCTGCCATTGAGGATGCCTCTTGAGGATGGATGGTGACCCAGAGCACTGTAGAAGCTAAGTTGAGAGGCCATGGGTGTTGGTGTGTCTTGACTGTGTGTGTGTGTGTGTGTGTACGTGTGTGCTGACAGTGAGTGTAGAGTGGAGGGCTCTTCTGGATGAGTGCTGTGTGTGAGGCAGAGGCAGTGGGGTGTGCATGGCAGAAGGTGAGGGTGTGCTAGGCAGGGCAGCTCCAGCCTGTGTCTGTGTTGTTGTGTAGTCTATGTGGTGTGCATTGTAGCTGTGCTATCTTTTGCTCAGGTCTTGATGTTGCTCTTGTTCCTTGTGCTCAAGGAGTACAGCCCACACTGTGCAGCACTAGTGCAGTAGGCATCTGTTGTTTTTTGCTTGGCCTGACTCATCAGCTTTGTGCCAATGGATGGTGTCTTTTTCTGTGCAGCCAGCTAAAAGGGGTGGTCTGTCACTTTGGCTTTGCATTGTGGCTGTTTGTGGCCGGTCATCTCCGTGGCCCTCATTGAGGCCTCGTCGGCCTCTCCTCTTCTGAGGCCGCTCTCGTTTTGCGTCTTCCTGGCCTCCTTTCAGGGTTTCTTCCCTGCGTTTTCACGTCCTTAGCTTTTTCTTGCTGGCCTCTTCCACATCGATCTGCCTGGCTTCGCCGGGCCCTTTCCGTCATGGGCAGTGGCGTTTGACTCTTTTCTGGGCTCGCCCAGAGCATCAGAGCCATGCGGTTGTGGCCTCATAGGGCTTTCTGGCTGGCAGTGTCTTATGTGTAGGAATAGTTCTTTCTGTGTAGGGCTTTCCTTCATGTCTGTGTCTGATGTGTCTGTCTGTTTGGGGCTGGAGCTGCCTTGGCTGTGGGTGTTAGCTATGGTAGTGTGCAGAGGAGAGTAGTGCTGGCCTGGAATGTTGACTGGTGTTGGGTGTTGTGGGGTTGGTGAGCGTTGCCTGGCAGAGGAGAAATTTTGTTTTGTTTTGTTTTTTGCAGGTGCCGTGGGTGCCCCCCCAGCCACAATGTTGGAGTTTGGGATTGGTGCAGTGCAGGTGAGCGCAGTGCCAGCGGGGCTTTGGCGTGGAGGGTGCTCTTGCAGACGAGGCTGGAGCTGACTGGCGTGGGGGTGACTGCTTGCGCTCTGTTTTGGCAGGTGATGAAGGCGAATGTGGTGACTGGAGGAAGATCAGAGAGGATGTGGCTGCCGTTGAGGATGGATGGTGACCCAGAGCACTGCAGAAGCTAAGTTGAGGGGCAAAGGGTGTTGGTGTGTCTTGACTCTGTGTGTGTGTGTGTGTGTGTGTGTGTGTGTGTGTGTGCGCGCTGACAGTGAGTGTAGTGTGGAGGGCTCTGTGACGGTGTGCTCCTTTCCCCCCCCCCCACTGATGTGCTCTGTCCCCCTCAACCTGATTTCCCTGTAAACAGCACGTATGTAGGGGCTAGTTGAGCATGTGCTGACTAAGGCCTGTCTAGTATGCCAATGTGACTATGAGTCAATCATCTCCCCCCCCCCATAAATAGGGGGCTGTCCAGAGCCCATTGAGCCCTCCTGCAGGGCAGTGGACTGCACTGCAGAACCTCCTCTTGAGCAGGGGTGCCTCTCCAGGTTACTTCTCGAGGTTGAGAGAGATTCCTTACCTGTGACAGATCCTCAGCAAGTGATTAATAGCATGCTGAACTTTTGTGAACTTTGTGAAACTTTCCTGAGTTATAGCTCTGACTAATTGCGTGCCTAATTCCTTAAACACAAACTGTTGACCAAGTCTGGGAGTAGGACTGGATCCAGCCGCACCTAGGCTCCTCTCGGAAGGAGTTTAGAAAGCAAGGGGGTCCAGTCTGAACCTCATGACTCAATGGGAGGGTCTCTGTTGTGCATGCATCTGACCCTGTCCTTCATGCAGTAAATAACTGAGTGAACCTTGCCAATTGAACCTCATTAAATTGTTCTTATTTAATAGTAAACTTTGTTAAGTTGCTGTCTTACTGCAATAAATGTTGTGCTGCTTCCCTCTTAGGAGTGAAGTGCATCAATCCTTTGGTGACAGGCTCTTCTGGCTGAGTGCTGTGTGTGAGGCAGAGGCAGTGGGGTGTGCAAGGCAGAAGGTGAGGGTGTGCTAGGCAGGGCAGCTCCAGCCCATGTCTGTGTTGTTGTGTAGTCTATGTGGTGCGTGTTGTAGCTGTGCTGTCTTTTCCTCAGGTCTTCATGCTCTTGCTCCTTGTGCTCAAGGAGCACGCTGTGCAGCACTAGTGCGGTAGGCATCCGTTGTCTTTTGACTGGTCTGACGCATCAGCTTTGTGGCAATGGATGGCGTCTTGTTCCGTGCAGCCCGCTAAAAGGGGCCGTCCGTCGCTCCGTCTTTGTATCGTGGCCTTTTGAGGCCGGTCATCTCCGTGGCCCTCATCGAGGCCTCGTCGGCTGCTCCTCTTCCGAGGCCGCCCTCGTTTTGCGTCTTCCCGGCCTCCTTTCAGGGTTTTCTTCCCTGCGTTGTCACGTCCTTAGGTCTTTCTTGCCGGCCTCTTCCGCATCGATCTGCCTGGCTTTGCTGGGCCCTTTCTGTCATGGGTAGTGGCGTTTGACTCTCTTCTGGGCTCGCCCAGAGCATCAGAGCCATGCGGTTGTGGCCTCATAGGGCTTTCCGGCTGGCAGTGTCTTATGTGTAGGAATAGTTCTTTTTGCGTAGGGCTTTCCTTCATGTCTGTGTCCGATGTGTTTGTGTGTGTGTGTGTCTGTCTGGGGCTGAAGCTGCCTTGGCTGTGGGTGTTAGCTATGGTAGTGTGCAGAGGAGAGTAGTGATGGACTGGAACGTTGACTGGTGTTGGGTGTTGTGGGGTTGGTGAGCGTTGCCTGGCAGAGGAGAAATTTTGTTTTGTTTTGTTTTTTGCAGGTGCCGTGGGTGCCCCCCCAGCCACAATGTTGGAGTTTGGGATTGGTGCAGTGCAGGTGAGCGCAGTGCCAGCAGGGCTTTGGCGTGGAGGGTGCTCTTGCGGATGAGGCTGGAGCTGACCGGCGTGGGGGTGACCGCTTGTGCTCTGTTTTGGCAGGTGATGAAGGTGAATGTGGTGACTGGAGGAAGATCAGAGAGGATGCGGCTGCCATTGAGGATTTCTCTTGAAGACAGATGGTGACCCAGAGCAGTGCAAAGGCTAGGTTGAGGGGCAAAGGGTGTTGGTGTGCCTTGGTGGTGTGTTTGTGTGTGTGTTGACAGTGAGTACAGCGTGGAGGGCTCTTCTGGATGATTGCTGTGTGTGAGGCAGAGGCGGTGGGGTGTGCGTGGCAGAAGGTGAGTGTGTTCTAGGCAGGGCAGCTCCAGCCTGTATCTGTGTTGTTGTGTAATCTATGTGGTGTGTGTTGTAGCTGTGCTATCTTTTGCTCAGGTCTTGATGTTGCTCTTGTTCGTTGTGCTCAAGGAGTACAGCCCACACTGTACAGCACTAGCGCGGTAGGCATCTGTTGTTTTTTGCTTGGCCTGACTCATCAGCTTTGTGCCAATGGATGGTGTCTTTTTCTGTGCAGCCAGCTAAAAGGGGTGGTCTGTCACTCTGGCTTTGCATCGTGGCCGTTTGTGGCCGGTCATTTCCGTGGCCCTCATCAAGGCCTCGTCGGCCACTCCTCTTCCGAGGCCACTCTTGTTTTGTGTCTTCCTGGCCTCCTTTCAGGGTTTTCTTCCCTGCGTTTTCACATCCTTAGTTTTTTCTTGCCGGCCTCTTCCACATTGATCTGCCTGGCTTTGCCAGGCCCTTTCCATTGGGGCAGTGGCGTTTGACTCTTTTCTGGGCTCATCCAGAGCAGCTGAGCCATGTGGTTGTGGCCTCATAGGGCTTTCCGTCTGGCAGTGTCTTACGTGTAGGAATAGTTCTTTTTGTGTAGGGCTTTCCTTCATGTCTGTGTCTGATGTTTGTGTGTGTGTCTGTTTGGTGCTGGAGCTGCCTTGCTTGTGGGTTTTAGCTATGGTAGTGTGCAGAGGAGAGTAGTGCTGGCCTGGAATGTTGACTGGTGTTGGGTGTTGTGGGGTTGGTGAGCGTTGCCTGGCAGAGGAGAAATTTTGTTGTTTTGTTTTGCTTTTTGCAGGTGCCGTGGGTGTCCCCCCAGCCACAATGTTGGAGTTTGGGATTGGTGCAGTGCAGGTGAGTGCAGTGCCAGTGGGGCTTTGGTGTGGAGGGTGCTCTTGTGGATGAGGCTGGAGCTGACTGGCGTGGGGGTGACTGCTTGCACTCTGTTTTGGCAGGTGATGAAGGTGAATGTGGTGACCGGAGGAAGATCAGAGAGGATGCGGCTGCCATTGAGTATGCCTCTTGAAGACAGATCGTGACCCAGAGCAGTGCAAAGCTAAGCTGAGGGGCAAAGGGTGTTGGTGTGTCTTGGTGGTGTGTCTGTGTGTGTGCTGACAGTTAGTACAGCGTGGAGGGCTCTTCTGGATGATTGCTGTGTGTGAGGCAGAGGCGGTGGGGTGTGTGTGGCAGAAGGTGAGTGTGTTCTAGGCAGGGCAGCTCCAGCCTGTGTCTGTGTTGTTGTGTAGTCTATGTGGTGCATGTTGTAGCTGTACTATCTTTTGCTCAGGTCTTGATGTTGGTCT
>NC_089991.1:27398174-27399750 GCF_036417845.1 Apteryx mantelli
GTTAGGGTTAGGGTTAGGGTTAGGGTTAGGGTTAGGGTTAGGGTTAGGGTTAGGGTTAGGGTTAGGGTTAGGGTTAGGGTTAGGGTTAGGGTTAGGGTTAGGGTTAGGGTTAGGGTTAGGGTTAGGGTTAGGGTTAGGGTTAGGGTTAGGGTTAGGGTTAGGGTTAGGGTTAGGGTTAGGGTTAGGGTTAGGGTTAGGGTTAGGGTTAGGGTTAGGGTTAGGGTTAGGGTTAGGGTTAGGGTTAGGGTTAGGGTTAGGGTTAGGGTTAGGGTTAGGGTTAGGGTTAGGGTTAGGGTTAGGGTTAGGGTTAGGGTTAGGGTTAGGGTTAGGGTTAGGGTTAGGGTTAGGGTTAGGGTTAGGGTTAGGGTTAGGGTTAGGGTTAGGGTTAGGGTTAGGGTTAGGGTTAGGGTTAGGGTTAGGGTTAGGGTTAGGGTTAGGGTTAGGGTTAGGGTTAGGGTTAGGGTTAGGGTTAGGGTTAGGGTTAGGGTTAGGGTTAGGGTTAGGGTTAGGGTTAGGGTTAGGGTTAGGGTTAGGGTTAGGGTTAGGGTTAGGGTTAGGGTTAGGGTTAGGGTTAGGGTTAGGGTTAGGGTTAGGGTTAGGGTTAGGGTTAGGGTTAGGGTTAGGGTTAGGGTTAGGGTTAGGGTTAGGGTTAGGGTTAGGGTTAGGGTTAGGGTTAGGGTTAGGGTTAGGGTTAGGGTTAGGGTTAGGGTTAGGGTTAGGGTTAGGGTTAGGGTTAGGGTTAGGGTTAGGGTTAGGGTTAGGGTTAGGGTTAGGGTTAGGGTTAGGGTTAGGGTTAGGGTTAGGGTTAGGGTTAGGGTTAGGGTTAGGGTTAGGGTTAGGGTTAGGGTTAGGGTTAGGGTTAGGGTTAGGGTTAGGGTTAGGGTTAGGGTTAGGGTTAGGGTTAGGGTTAGGGTTAGGGTTAGGGTTAGGGTTAGGGTTAGGGTTAGGGTTAGGGTTAGGGTTAGGGTTAGGGTTAGGGTTAGGGTTAGGGTTAGGGTTAGGGTTAGGGTTAGGGTTAGGGTTAGGGTTAGGGTTAGGGTTAGGGTTAGGGTTAGGGTTAGGGTTAGGGTTAGGGTTAGGGTTAGGGTTAGGGTTAGGGTTAGGGTTAGGGTTAGGGTTAGGGTTAGGGTTAGGGTTAGGGTTAGGGTTAGGGTTAGGGTTAGGGTTAGGGTTAGGGTTAGGGTTAGGGTTAGGGTTAGGGTTAGGGTTAGGGTTAGGGTTAGGGTTAGGGTTAGGGTTAGGGTTAGGGTTAGGGTTAGGGTTAGGGTTAGGGTTAGGGTTAGGGTTAGGGTTAGGGTTAGGGTTAGGGTTAGGGTTAGGGTTAGGGTTAGGGTTAGGGTTAGGGTTAGGGTTAGGGTTAGGGTTAGGGTTAGGGTTAGGGTTAGGGTTAGGGTTAGGGTTAGGGTTAGGGTTAGGGTTAGGGTTAGGGTTAGGGTTAGGGTTAGGGTTAGGGTTAGGGTTAGGGTTAGGGTTAGGGTTAGGGTTAGGGTTAGGGTTAGGGTTAGGGTTAGGGTTAGGGTTAGGGTTAGGGTTAGGGTTAGGGTTAGGGTTAGGGTTAGGGTTAGGGTTAGGGTTA